>NC_090653.1:62291074-62541074 GCF_040937935.1 Hyperolius riggenbachi | reverse complement strand
TTAATGTTCATGTTAGCAGAGGTAAAAAAAATAAGAATAAAAAAAAGGCGATCACGAGGCAAAACTATTATTTTCATTTTAAAAAGTGGATGCTACAGTATATGTATTAGAGCAGTAATCTTAACCCCCGGGAGGCTGTAGTTCTGTAAGGAACATAATGCTGATATTCTTGTTTGTCAGCAGTGTTTCTTTCCATCCAGAAGCTGAGGTTTTTGGCTGAGATGTCACAAGTCAAGTCTAAGTCAGCCCCTTGTTAGTGCAATGTGATGTTGTCACCATGTCACTCCTCAAACACCCAAGCAAGGGGAGTAACAATAGACCCTGCAAGGGATGCAGCTGCAGGGGAGCCCAGATGCCACAGGGGGCCCTGTCCTGAGAGACTGACAACTAAGGGCAAGGAGAGGAAAACGTTTCTGCACTCTGCACAATTGTTCTAATGCCTGCATCCGCTCAGCCACTGATGAGGTATCATACAAAGTTTTGTAGACAAAGACTTGTACACAGTCTCTATTCAATGTGCAGGGGGAAGGGAGCCCATCCAAAGTTTTGCAGGGGGGGGGGAGGGGTGTCAGCATTTTCTAGTTACATCCTGGCAAAAGCTTGACTTTTTTTGCATTTCACTTTTTGTGGTTGATTCACATGAATTATATTACCTTACCTATAAACACAATTTATGTCTACTTGTCTGTTTTAAGGTGCCCCTATACACAGCGATTTTCTGATTTGATTCCTTGCAGATTTAATCACTCTAATCGAATCATATGGTAATCAATTTAACTTAAAACCTCAAATTAAATATTGATTGATTTGGACCAAAAGTGGATCTAAAGTGTCAGTCGAACAGGATGGGCCCTGCAGAAATCTCTGTATGGCTGATATTGTGGTGAAACGGCTATTTCTAACTGCCAAGCAAACAATATCTCCCTCTGTGCATAGGACTCTCAGTAACGAACATTCCATACAGATCAGCTGGCAGAAGTAGAGAGGTCACCACTAGAGATACATTTCCGGATGCAAATCAGGGAGAGGAAGGATTTTATAATGGGTAAATCCTGACTATAAATCTGAAAACGAATTTTGTTAAAAAAAAAAAAAATTATTTGATTTTTTTTATTTCACTATAGTTCCCCTCTAAATAAAATGCTCACATTTGTATCGCGGTCTTTTCCTATTGTGCTCAAAGTACTTGAGAGCTGCAGCCACTGGGTGCACTCTGTAAGACACCTTTGAGCATTAGGAAGATTTGCTCATGGATTCCTTACTGGATAGGTATTTGCTCCAGTCAAGATTCAAACCCTGATCTCCTACAGAGGTCTTAAGGGGCCCATTCACTGGTAGATTTCAGCCATCGATTGATTCTATGGAATCGATCAGAAATCGATTCTATCAAATCGATTGCATTTGCGGCGGATCAAT
The DNA here is from genome assembly GCF_040937935.1 of Hyperolius riggenbachi. Classification (NCBI taxonomy): domain Eukaryota; kingdom Metazoa; phylum Chordata; class Amphibia; order Anura; family Hyperoliidae; genus Hyperolius; species Hyperolius riggenbachi. The sequence continues at coordinate 62,539,658 of NC_090653.1, read as the reverse complement.
TTCAATCGATTTAATCTATCTGACAGGATGGAAAATCTAGGTCGATCTGCTGCTGGCAGCAGATCGATGGCCCATAGAGTTGCATTGGATCTAAAGGGGACCATACACTGGTCCATTTCAGCCATCGATCGATGGTTCGATTCTCGAACAGAAATTGATTCTTTTAAATCAGCCAATCGATTGATTTGAGATCAATTTTGATCGATTTCAATCAATTTAATTTATCTGACAGGATGGAAAATTTAGGTTGATCTGTTGCTGGCAGCAGATAGATGGCCCATAGATTTGCATTGGATCTAATGGTGCAATAATGCATTTAGATCGATTTTCAATAGATTTCCAATAGATTTAATTCTGAAATCTATTGGGAATCTGTTTTTAGTGTGTGGCACACATCAGATAGATTCCTGTCAGATTTGACTTGACAGGCATCTGACAAAAATCTATCCGATGGTTGAATCTACTGCAAATCTATAAGTGTATGGCCACTTTTAACTAGTACACTATACAGTCATAGCCTGAACACTTAAAGTGAACCTCCAGACTAAAAATTGACTCAGCAGCACTGGAAAGGCCTGGTGTTTCTTTAACTGTTTCACAGCATCAGAACTTTTTTTCTCTGAGGGCCCTTTTCCACTAGCAATCGCTAGCGTTCACGCTGAACGCTAGCGATTGCTGAATCGCAATTACCGGCGATTACCCGACGTTCGCGGGCGCGATTTTGCTATGCACTGCATAGCAAAATCGCGGCAAATATCGATCCGCCGCGCGTTCGCGTTCCCGGCAAAAACGAATCGCGGTAGTGGAAATGACCTACCGCGATTCCTATGTTAAAAAGCAAACCGTAGCGATTGTAAAATCGCTAGCGGTTTGCGTTTTTGCGATTCAGCCAGCGCTGGTGGAAAAGGGCCCTTATACAAGCCTCACTTTTAGCTGCACAGAAAAAAACTGCCCGGGCATTTTTCCCCTAATGCTGTGCAAAGCATGATGGGATTTCTGATGATGATGATGATGATGTTCTCGTTCTGCTGTTTTGGTGCATTTTTTTTTTTTTTTTTACATTTTGAATTTGACATTTGAAGCCTAGCACATGCAGCTGGGAGGGGTAATCAGGACACAGGACAGTTGGAACTGTGTCTCCTGCTCCCTGTCACCTCCTTTAAGCCAAAAAGATGGCTGCACCCATGACAAAGATGGCAGCCACCATGAATCATAAACATTTGCCTGTTCTTTTAAAACGGGGTGGGTAAGATATTATATTACCTATCTATTCTAATTAACATAACTACTGTAACTTAATGACAGTATGTTTGTTTAGGCTGAAGTTCCCCTTTAAGGTGGCCATACACTCGTTAGATTAGCAGCCGATAGATCATCAGATAGATTTCTGATCTATTTAATGTGTTCAGGAACATTTTTTACTAGGAACAAATTTCCAATAGATTTCAGTATGGAATCTATTGAAAATCGATCTGATAGCATTTTTTTGCCATCCGATTTCCATTAGGTCCAATGCAAAATGATAAGGCATCTCAACAGATCGACCTAGATTTTCCAGCATGTCGGCCGCAAATCGATCAATTGGTCGTTAATCGGCTCAGTGTATGGGCCCCTTAAGATGCTCTCCTTTTCTGTTTATCGTACGCATTATCTTTCCTTGTAGTTGAGGTGAAAAGTAAAGTGGAATAATTAAAGAGAAAAGTTTTGTGAATCAACCTCTTCCTGCCCAAGGTGGCATTTAGATTGGTCTTCAAGGCGCATGGGTACAACCCTTCACCTCCTCATCTACCTGACTACCTCTAATCCAAGCTGCATTTTTCAATCTTCCGGTGTGTGCGTTTTGACGTTTGTGTGTGGCGATTTTACTGATGCATTAAAAGTTAAATATTATCTAAATGGTGAGCTTGCCATCTGTCAAGATTTATAGATACAGTTTTGTTGCCTGGCAAACTAACCTTGAAAAATCTAGAGCTGCAGTATCCTATACAGTATATATCCTGAACTGGCAATTAGTTAATTTTACTTGCTTTAGAAGTGGAAAAGCATTTGTGCAATTAGATGTATTTATTTTTATTTAAGTATTTATACAGTGCCGACATATTATGCAGCGCTGTACAGAGTATACATTTTCTTGTCACTAACTGTCCCTCAGAGGGGCTCACAATCTAGTCCCTACCATAGCCATATATTTCTATGTATGTATTGCGTAGTGTATATATCATAGTCTAGGGCCAATTAAGGGGGAAGCCTATTAACTTATCTGTATGTTTTTGGGGTGTGTGAGGAAACTGGAGTGCCCGGAGGAAACCCACACAGACACGGGGAGAGCATATAAACTCCCAGCAGACGTTGACCTGGCTGGGATTTGAACCAGGTTCCCAGTGCTGCAAGACGAGAGTGCTAACCACTATGTCACCGTGCTGCCCCTTTATGTCCAGTAGAATCAGAATCAGTTTTATTTCGCCAAGTACAGCAAGAGCCATAATCGGAATTATTTGTGGTACACATGGCATAGACAGATACAACAACACATACAATTTGAAATGCAGTAATCAGATATACAGAGGAGGCAGCAACGGGGACCAGCTGCCGACCCGGCAATTACGAGTGCAGGCCGGACCGGGGAAAGTCAGAGTTCAGTGACCGAACGGCCTGGGGGAAGAAGGTTTTCTTCCGCCTGGTGGTTTTGGATGGTATAGTCCTGAAGCGGCAGCCCAACGGGAGGAGCCTGAAGTAGTGGCTGCCAGGGTGAGAGGGGTCACGGGAGATCATGGTGGCCCTCTTCCTCAATCTAGCGGAGTGGAGGAGATCAAGAGGTGGAAGAGGGGACCCGATGATTCTCTCTGCATCAGCTATGACCCTCTGCAGTTTGTTTATCACTGGCCGTTGCGCCCGCGTACCAAACAATGACTGAGGAGCAGAGGATGGATTATATGGTGGCGGTATAGAAGCTGGCCAGCAGCTCCCGTGGCATGCCAAATCTCTTCAGTTGGCGCAGGAAGAACAGCCTCTGCTGGGATTTCTTTTGAATTTTAGTGGTGTTCTGCCCCCATTTCAGATTATTGGTGAGAGTCGTGCCGAGGAACCTAACCGATGTCACCATAGAAACTTCTGTTCCTCCAATGAGGACAGGCGAGGGGGGGGAGGGTTCCTCCTGAAGTCTACAACTAGTTCAACAGTCTTTGCTGTGTTGAGAACTAGGTTGTTCTCCCTGCACCAGTTGCATATTCTCTCGACCTCGCTCCGGTATTCATGCTCTCCGTTGCTTCCAATTAGGCCAATAATGATGGTGTCATCCGCAAATTTGATGACCTTCACAGAGTCAGCGGATGAGATACAGTCGTTGGTATAAAGGGAGAACAGTAGAGGTGACAGAACACAGCCTTGTGGAGCCCCAGTATTGGTGGTTCGAATGCTGGAGTAATAGTTGCCGAGCTTCACCTGTTGTGTTCTATTTGTCAGGAAGTCCTTGATCCATGCTCGGAGAGTGGGATCAACTCCGAGCTGTGTCAGATTGGTGATCAGGATGTCAGGGCAGATCGTGTTGAACGCTGAGCTAAAGTCTAGGAACAGGAACCTGGCATAGGAGGCCGGCCTGTCTAAGTGCTCAGTGATGTGTGCCACGCTGACATTGATGGCATCCTCCACGGATCTGTTTGCCCTATATGCAAATTGGAGCGGGTCTAAAAGGGCGTCCGTGGACCTCTTCAGGTGGTCAAGGACCAGCCGCTCGAGGAGCTTCATAATGTTAGAGGTTAGGGCCACTGGGCGGAAGTTATTGTGCTCGGAACTGCCTGGTTTTTTTGGGACTGGTACAATTATGGACCTCTTGAAACAGCAGGGGACTGTACCATCAGATAATGACTGCTTAAACAAGGAGGTGAGCACAGGGGCTAGCTGATCGGCGCAGGTTCACAGGCAGACAGACGACACTCTGTCCGGGCCGGAAGATTTCCTGGGATTCAGCTTCCGGAGGTGCCGGAGTAACTCGGATTCCCGAACAGCGCTAGGAGCCAGGGCGCCGAGTACGCCAGAGGTCGATGCGGATTTGCCTACGGGCTGGTTGGAATGTTGCTCGAACCTGCAGTAGAACTCATTGAGCTCCTCCGCCAGTCGAGGGCTCGGGGTCGCCGTTTGGGATGTTGGTTTGAAGTTTGTGGCTGCTCTCAGGCCCTTCCATACTTCCCGTGTGTTGGTGGACTGGAGGCAGAGCCCCAGCTTCTCAGCGTAGGCCCTCTTTACCGATCGCAGTTCTCTTTTCAGGGCGAGCCTAGCTTCTCTGAACTCTTTGCGTTTCCGAAGTCGGCGAAGCCTGTCGTTGAACCAGGGCTTGTTGTTGGGGTAGACCCTGAAAGACTTGGACGGGATACACGCTTCTTCGCAGAAGGTGATGTAGGAGGAGATATTCTCGGCCCATTCATCAAGGGTAGGTGCCTCCAGAGCCGTCCAGTCTGTGGTTTCAAAGCAAGCTTGGAGCTGCAGTTTGGCGTCTGCAGTCCATTTTTTGACGGTTTTGGTGATGGGCTTTGAAGTCTCCAGGAGCCTCCTGTAGGAGGGGATCAGGTGTATTGTGTTGTGGTCAGAGTTTCCCAGGGGGGCTCCTTGGGTGGCTTTGTAGGTGTTCTTGTGAACCGTGTAGCAGTGATCCAGGGTGTTACCGCTCCTGGTAGGGCAGGTGATGTGCTGCTTGTAGAGGGGCCTCACGTGCCGAAGGTTCGCCTTATTGAAGTCGCCCAAGATGATGAACAGGGCCTCTGGGAGGGTTGTTTCCCACCGCGAGATACAGTCACTGAGTACATGCAGGGCGGACTTGGAGCATGCATCGGGTAGAATATAGACCCCAACAAGGACAAGGGAAGAGAATTCCCTCGGAGAGTACCGGGGCCTGCAGTTTATGGCAAGGAGCTCAACGTCTGGGGTGCAGGCCTTGTGGAGAGTGGTGGTGTTGGAGCACCAGGAGGTGTTTATGTAAAAGCAGATTCCGCCGCCTCTCGTTTTCCCAGAGAGGGCTGCATCACGGTCTGCTCTTAGGAGGTTGTAGCCTGGTACCTGTAGGGAGTCGTCGGGGATGCTTTCGCACAGCCAGGTCTTGGTAAAACAGAGAACAGGGGTGTTCTTGCTGATCTGGGGTTTGCTGTCGAGAAGGAGAAGCAGCTCGTCCAGTTTGTTGGGGAGCGAGCAGACGTTTGCTAGTAGGATGGCAGGGACAGGCGAGCGTAGGCCTTTCCTTTTCAGTCGGACCTGGGCCCCCGCCCTCTTTCCTCTGTGGCGGTGCTTGTTTGGTGCTCGCTTGGTGGAGAGGTATTCGATGTGTGCAGTGACAGCATCCCACAGGGGAGAGCCCGGTGTTGGGTTGGGGCTGTCCGGGGGTTCCCATTCAAGAAGGGCTTCTCTGGAGAGGGTGGCGGTCCGTTTCGCGCTCATGGTCCAATTTCCTCAGTAGGTGGCACAGTGTGTGGCCCCGGTAGGTGGGATAAGCAGGCAGCACAGTGAAGGGGCGACCAGAAGATGGAGGTAGGAAAGAGGCAGCGGCCTGGCACAGTGCGTGGCACGAGTCAGTGGGCGTGGGGTGGGCCGCACGGCGCAGACTATGGCACAGATATGGTGCAAGTGGTATGGAGCAGGCAGCACAACAGTCTGTGGTATGGAGCAGGCAGCACAACAGTCTGTCACAGTTGGATGGTATGGGGCGAGCAGCACGTCCCGGTGTGGGGCACAAATAGGTGGACTGGAGCAGACGGCACAGCCCGGTGCGTGGAACGGTAGATGGTCTGGTGCGCGTAGCCCGGTAAGTAAGTAGCCCAAGATAAGTAAGTAGCCCAAGATATAGTATGTATGTCCAGTTGTGGATACGCTTATTGTGTGTGTAGGATATGATTGCATCCACTGCTAGCGTTTCGGGCCCCTGAAGGAGACTGGCCTGGTCACAGGTCAAGGGCATTCCCACAGGCCTGTGTCTATGTGGAATCAACGATTTCTGTTTTTGAGTGTGTTTTGTGTGTTACTGGATTCATGTGTGTTAGAGCTGATGTCTCTTTTTTTCACTTAGCATGTCATCTTTATTGGAAAAATATAAGATACAAAAAGCAGAGTATCTGCACGCAGGCAGAATCACAGAATCAGAATCATTTTTATTTCGCCAAGCACGACTGGGTTGTGCCTGGAATTGGGCTTGGCATGTACAGGACTTAAAGGATACATTCAGGATTTCTAAAAAAAAAAAAAAACAGTTTTATTTACATGGGGCTTCCTCCAGCCCCTGGAAGCCAATTTGTTCCTCCCTGCAGCTTTGCTCCAAGCTGGTCTCCCCTTCGTAGCAGTTGCCAACCTGGCGAGGTCGGCGGCCTCTGCGCGTACACGAGCACGTGGCCACATTACTCGATGTCAAGCTCCCATGGCTGTGAGTGTTCTGCGCAGGTGCAGTACTGACAGCGAGCGGAGCAGCCATTTGCTCATGCATGCGCAGAGGCTGCCGACCTGTCCAGGCTGCTAAAGAGGGGATCTTGGGAGACCAGCTTGGAGCGGAGCTGTGGCGAGGGACACAGAGGCTTCCAGGAGCTGGAGGAAGCCCCATATAATAAAACAGATTTTTTAATTTTTTTTTTAGAAATTGCTAATGTATCCCTTAAAGCAGAGTTCCCCAACCCTGTCCTCAAGGCCCACCAACAGTACATGTTTTGCATGAGACCACAAACTTGCGCAGGTGGAGTAATTGGTGTTGCAGCAGAGCTGATCAACTACCTCTGTGGTTGTCCACAAAACATGTACTGTTGGTTGGCCTTGAGGACAGGGTTGGGGAACACTGCTTTAAAGGATAGGACACACAATATATGTCAGAAACACCATTCTGCATATAGAGATAGCAGGGTAGCATAATTTACAAATACAGCAATTTAACACCGCTTTAACACACACAAAAATGACCACAATTAGGTACAGTGTGCATCAGTGCAAGTTTGTAGTGCTGAGATGGACCGAAACCTCAAGGCCTGAAGGGAGCCGACTGAAGTAGCGGAAGCCTGGGTGTGAGGGATCGTTGGCCACCCTCAATACTCTGGAGCGCAGTCTGGAGTTGTAGAGGAGGTCCAGATGGGGAAGTAGTTTTCCGATGATCCTCCCCGCCATTCTGATGACTCTCTGCAGTTTGAGTCTGTTGCTGGCCAAGAAGCAAGCGTACCTGACCTGGATGGAAGAACAGAGGACAAGAATATGTTTTATACAAGAAGCAAATGACCAGACAACAGGCTAGCATATACCGTAAGTTAAAGGTGGATTAAACTACATGCAGCAGGGCATATTCAAAACAGAAGCCTATGGAGGGGAAATACCTGAGGCAAGTGATGTAACAATTTGTAAAGAAGACAAGGGACCAGGTATGCTGTGACTGTTGCAAGGCATCCCCTATCATATGGTATTTATTATTAGCATCCAGTCTGCCACAGTGGGCACAAAGGACTGAATCAAACACGAACTGTATTAAGTAAGAGGAGTTTTTTGTATTTATTACAAGAACCACGGGGGTGGGGGACTATCTTCAGAAGGCACCGTTTGGGGTCAACTACAATTGTGCAATTCTATCATGTAAAAACTTCACATCCTGTTGCCAGTAAAAATTTACTTCAGGACAGAACCATATCCTATGATAAAAGGTACCCTGGGAAATGGCAAACAGTGGTGAGGAACCCTGATGGAATTTAGATAAATGGACAGAAGTGAGATATGCTGGGTTTAAAACGTAGAGGCTGAGCAGTTCGTCGGGGACCTGGGGGGAGGGGGGACCTTAGAAGCACCCTCGAGGGCCTCCTCCTATTCTTCCTCTGAGAGCCCTCCATCTACAATATCCTGCTCCCAGTGTCATTTCCTAAGGGTGCTGCCGTGGACCCAAATTTCCAGTCTTGGCCGCAAATTGCGGATTAAATAATAGGCGCCCATGGCACGCCACTTTTTTCCGTAAGGGCTCCTGCGCCCTCTTTTCCTGATTCTCTGAAGGATACCTTAACATAACATGATCATTATTAGCACGTTAATAAATGTGTCAATAAAAAGTGCCAATAAATCTATTCAAGTATTGACGTTTTCCTGGAATAAGCCAGTTCACAACTTTATAGTTAGGTCTCTAATTGACTTGAGGCGTAAAGATTTGTGGGGGATGTGTTGTACTTCAGAAAACTCCAGTCCTCCAGTCATCAAACTAATGATGAAGTGAAGATAGCACCTTTCTTTTTGCTACAGGTTGATAAATGGCTGATTATTACTTACAAAAATACTAGCACTTTTTAATGACTAACTGCAGATCAATACTGAGACTCTAGCAGAGAGATAAAGAGTAGAAAAAAACCTTTAAAACCTAAAGCTTTGTTAAAGGCAAGATCAGACATTTGTGACTTGAACAAGTGGGAGATATGGAATGTGTTGTCATCCAATTATTTAATAGTTTTTTGACAAATATGCGGTTTTAGGTCTAAGTGATCTCATGGTTTTAAAGGAACCACTAGAAGAATCTGATCTACCTGAAAGGAAATCTGAAATGATTTAAAGAAAAAAAAAAGTTTCACTTACCTGGGGCCCTGTGCCAACGCCATCCTGGAACGATTCTCCGCTCTCTCACTGCTGGTAAGGTTTGTTACTCGCCGACTTGCAAGTCGATGGCCACTGCGCCTGCACAGCCCTGGCCGTGTGCATTAGCATTCGAGCTCCTGTCACCGGGAGTGTATTGCACAGATGCAGGTGCTCACATTAAGGGCTCTTTCTGTTTGAGCACCACACTCATGATAGCTGATAGTTCGTAGAGCTAAGCTGTTAGATGTAATTTGGATTGCTTGTTGTTGTTACAACTTTTGCTTGATACTGGACTACAGGGCCGGCCTTTGACCTGAGCGACCGTAGCGATTGCTCAGGGCGCCAGCTTCCATGGGGGCGCTCCTGCCTCTGGCAATAACAAGCAGGCGAGTAGGGCACAAACTGTGAATTGCGAGCAGAGCAGGCTGTTGTCTGTCTGGTGCAGCAGCGGGCACTAGGACCTGGAGGAGACATACTTCTCCAACCTCCTGCTCGGACTTCCTTATCGGCCCCCCTCCCCGCTCCTTCAAGCATGCTGGATGGATAGAGGAGCAGTCCGAGGTGGCGAGGTAATCCCCTTGTGGGCGGTTAGACTTTGTGTGTTTTTTTTTCTGGAAGAAACAGGGTCTGTCTTGTCCTGTCTGCCGCTGCTAGGATGTAGTGTGTGTAGCTGTGTGTATATAGACTGTGTGTAGCTGTGTATATAGACTATGTGTAGTGTAGTGTGTGTGTAGCTGTGTATATAGACTGTGTGTGTGTGTAGCTGTGTATATAGACTGTGTGTGTGTGTAGCTGTGTATATAGAATGTGTGTGTGTAGCTGTGTATATAGAATGTGTGTGTGTAGCTGTGTATATAGACTGTGTGTGTGTAGCTGTGTATATAGACTGTGTGCGTGTAGCGTAGTGTGTGTGTGTGGCTGTGTATATAGACTGTGTGTGTAGCTGTGTATGTGTAGCGTGTGGCCGTGTATATAGATTGTGGCCGTGTATATATAGATTGTGTGCGTGTGGCCGTGTATATAGATTGTGTGCGTGTGTGTATAGTGTGATTGTGTAGTGTGTGTGTGTATAGTGTGATTGTGTAGTGCGTGTGCGCATACATGCATGGATCTGCTGTCTGTCTGTTTTGTGGCTGGGGGTGCCTGCATTATGCTGGGCATACACGGCTCGTTTTTGCCACTCGATCGTTTCGCCGCTTGATTCTGCAGTTGATTCTCTTATCTTCTGCTCATTTTTCTTATCTTTCCCATTCACTGCTGTCACAAATCGAGCAGCGAAACGATCGAGCAGGAGATCGGACATGTCGGAAATTATCTATCAAGCCATCTAAATGGCTCAAAAACAAACCGTGTATTGCCAGCATTGTTTGTGGTGGATTGCCCAGTGGAGGGGATGAGGGGCAGATCAAAACGTGTGTGTACGCGCAACCGCACGTGCATAGAGGCTGAAACCGTGGGGGGGCTCCAAAATCAGGTTTCGCTCAGGGCGCTGTGAAACCTAAGGCCGGCCCTGCTTGACTATGTATTGGATTTCTGCCTGCCTGTCTTCACTCCTGCTATTATGATGACTTATCCCTGGTTGATGGTCATCTGACCTCTGCTATTGACCCTTGGCCTGATTCATGGACTCTGCTTCTGTTTGGCTTTCAGGTTCTACACTGGTTCCCAGTGCCTCAGATTCTATTTGTAGCTCACGTAAGTCCTGCGGGGCAACCAAAGACGGACTGACACTTTCAGTCTCCCATTCAAGCAAGAGCTTGAATTTAGGTGAAGAGCGTGGTTAAAATTGAAACTTCAAAGGGGCATAGCAATTAATGCAGAGGTTGTGACTGCACCAGTGCTTTTGAGCTAGAGGGGCCCACTAGGGGTCCTTCTTCATCCATCTTATTAGCTTTTTATTGGTGCTATGCTGCTCATTTACACCTCTTTAAGTTAAGTGCATCGAATAGTGGTTATCCTTAACAAGCTATTTCTTTAGTCTATTACCTCTCTGACACTGTGTGAGAAAACGCGGAAAAGCCGCCGCATGCACTCAGAGCAAGGCGGCTGATTCCGCGTCCAATGCGGCGGTTTGCACGCGTAGGCCTACATCTGCCAGTATGGCTGAACGTGGAGAAACCACCGCATGCCTTGATAGCGGTGCGGCGGGCTCCGCGTCCAGTGCGGCGGGTGGTACGCAAGACATGTCTGGTGTGGCTGGGACTGATAGTGCACACAGGTTCAGAAGGACGCACGTGCGTGTTGAGAGGCAGAACTTTTATGACAGCCAGAAGGGAGTCAGCTGACCAAGCCGGTCAGCTGACGATTGTACCAGTTCCCATTGGTCCAGCACTTAGGGGAGGCGCTGGACAGCGCTGGGCTATATGTACTGGGTGCTGGTCATTCACTGGTTGTCTGCCGTTGCGATCACTACGTGGAAGCACTCAGACCTTATTGTCAGAATCTGTGTTATCATTCTGTTATACTTCAGACTAGTTCCAGGGTGTTGATGATCAAGGACCTCGCACCCAAGATTAGGAATCTGTGTTATCATTCTGTTATACCTCAGACTAGTTCCAGGGTGTTGATGATCAAGGACCTCACACCCAAGATTAGGGACTTGTGTTACCATTCTGTTATACTTGAGACTAGTTCTAGGGTGTTGATGATCACAGAGCTCACACCCAAGACTAGGCATTGTTTATTATCTGTTATGACTTTCTGCTTTCCTGACCACTCTTCTGTTCACTGATTTGGTACTTCGCTATATCTGATACTCTGTTGCCAAACCCTGCTTGCCTTAGGATTACCAAATCAGCCTCCTGCCTTTGTACTTTGTATGTCAGTGTTTTGCCGACCTGGCTTGTCTGACCTTGAGAGCTATCTCTCCAGTTAAGAGATAGTTCACAGATCAGTCAGTGGCATCCTTCTATTGGTGTCACTCACGCTCTGGTCCTTCCCTCTCCCAGTCTGACTCCTCCCTGCAGGAGATTCTCAGGCTGCTGGAAGGTACTTACTCTAGCAGTATTCCTTACTGCCTTGTACCTGTCTTCCTGATATTGTTCACAAAGTATTACTGTTGCACCAAACACTCATATCTCTCAGGTGTCCAGAGGTTAGTAATATATCTGATTATCGGTGATACTGCAGATCATCAATAATCAGGTATATATCTGTATTTTTGGTGATACTGCAGATCACCAATAATCAGATCCTCTCTGTGTTACACCGATTGTTACACACTGCAGTTGTCCTTGGTACATTTTGGAGCCCCATGTAAAACTCACTGTAAAGTCAACGGGAACCTAAAAAATAAAAAGCAGCCAGATACTTACTAAGGAGAAGAAATGCTCTGGGTCATATAGAGCCTTCCCGCCGGTTCCCATTCCAGTGCTTACTCCCCGATAGCAGTATTCAACCAATTTGGTCAAATACTGCTCCATCTGCCGCTGAAAGAGGCTTTTGGAAATCTTTAGGAGCCAGAGTGCTCCCGAAGACAGTTCGCTCCATACTGTGCACACCTGAGTGCGCTCTCTCTCTCTCTCTCGTGAATTCGTGATTGCGCAGTATGGTGCTGCCTGTCTTTGGGAGGACTTGGCTCCTGAAGTCTTCCGAAGTCCCTGTGGCGGGTAAATCAAGCAGGGAAGCTAGCGCTTATGGAGAGGACCGGGAGAGAAATGTGAAGGCTCTATAGGACCCAGAGCCTTCCCTCTCCTTCCCTCTCCTTAGGTGAGTCTCTGGCTGATTTTTTTTTTTTTTTTTTTTGATTCCCATTGCCTTTAAGAGTTTTTATATTCATGATTGTAATTTATTTTTATTATATTGGTTCATAATAAAGATTGTTAATTTGTACAGTGGTGCTGTCTGATGATATATTTGTAGGAGCATAAACCAGGATGAATATGTATCTAATGAAATTCAGAATTGCGCACAATTTTTCACCGAAAATTAGATTTTTTTTTTTATTCTAAATTTGTGTTGCTGTTGACTTACATTAAGACGTGTATCTTACATCGCTGTAAAAATTTAAAACACAAAACGCAGATTGCATATGAATGCACACAAATTGTGATGCACTGAAACACATGAGATGTGTGGCAAATGTGATTTCAGAAAATCACGAATCGTGCAGGTTTTCTGCCGTGTGAACCCAGCTTTACACATTAGGCCTATTTGTTTTGCTCCACAAAGACTACTGGAAGCAGCGCCGCCACAAATACCATTGAACTATAAGAAAAAATTTTTACTTTCCATCAAGAAACGTTCCCCTTTCAGAAACTGTTCAATTTTGCTGCAACTTGTAATTCTGCTGCATCTGAAGTGTGATGGATTCTTCAGTAAACTGTGGGGAGGCAATTCCAACTCATACAATGCAAGGCAGAGGTGGTCATCAATTGTCTATGACTAGGGCTGAAGCATTTCCTATTACCCAAGATGCTCAGCCAGCCATTGACTAAGAGATTTGGTTCAGCGGCTATAATGAAGAGTATTGCCTTAGGATTGTATTCAGCGGCTGAATCCTGTGACAAAAAGAAAATGTTATAAAACTATTGCATAAGAAATAACATAAAACTGAATTTTCAAAGGAAAGTCTGGGCTTGTGTGCTTAAAAAAAAACCTGTCCTTATCACAAACTTACAAATAGTATACTACTTGCATTTTACAGCTACTAAAGTGGACCTGAACTCTTGCACAGAACAGAAGGAAAACATAGAGAAATGCATCCTGTATGTATTTAGAGAATTTAGCCTTTCTAATTCCCCCTCATCTGTGCCAAGAATGGAACGCTTCTCCAGTTCCTAGCTGTATGCACGTAGCTGGCACTTTACTTGGCCTGAGGAAGTGGGTGTTGATCCACGAAACGCATTGCCTGTGCTCATGAAAAGTCATAATTATATAAACTTGTCGTTATTTAGGTAAGCCACACCCTTATTTTCTTATTTTAGTTGGTTTTAACCTATATTTACACATCATCTAGGTGCCTTTTACCCCCTTTGAGTTATGTAGCATACATTGCGTAATTAGCACAACCTGTGTTTCCTAGTGTAACGCATGTTCTGTAAGTAGGGTAACGTGCATTACATAACTGGTGTAGGTACTGGTAAAAATGCTGTGCGCACAGTTCAGCTTTTCATGTGAAAGAAGACTTTGGCTAGATTCACAGTGGGACGTTGCGTTTTGATGCAACTTTAAAGTCGCACCGTAAACTTACAAAAGTCGCAACGCAGCCTTACCGTCGCATACAGCAGATACAGTAAAAAATACAGACAATGAAAAGTGTGTTTCCAAGTCATTACTGAGCATGTGCAAACAGTCCAATGCAGCTAATAACGTGTATAACGCACAGCATGCAGTACTTCTACTTAACGTGCAGCGTTAGACACCAACGCAGCGTGTGCAGTGAACGGCGCATTGATTTTTCATTGCAGTAAGTTATTCTGCGTTAAATGTTTTTTTAACGTGCAACTTTAAAGAGACTGTAACAAAATTTTAAGCCTTATTTCTTCTATCCTATAAGTTCCTATACCTGTTCTAATGTGGCCTGTCTTACTGCAGCCTTTTCTACTTGCACTGTCTCTGTAATAAATCTTATCTCCTTTCCTCTGGCGTGTCTGTCGGGCAGAGGCTGGAATGTGTGGAATGTGCAGCACTGCTTGTCATTGGCAGAAGCTTTACACACCCCCTCCAAGCTCTGCATGAGTCACACAGTAAGCTAGTTCTTAGCCTATGATACTCTGGTTAGAAGCCATGTCTATTGTTTGTAAACACTGCCTAAAACTGTTCATTACAAGCCAGGATTGCAGCAGGGAGTGGCAGAAACAGCACAGAGGGGCACAGGAGAAAATAAGGAATATAATGGTATGCTTTTTATTGTAAGAATATTAGAGTACAGATTCTCTTTAATGTCCAACTGTGAACTTAGCCTTAGGGTCCTTTCACACTTTGGCTGTTGCATTGCATCACTTTACATTGCACAAATGCATTGTATACTGACGCAGAAGCAATGACAGTCCAACTTTGCAGTTACTGGTGCAGTTATTCACTGCCTGCAGAGGGTTACTGCATCAGTACCTGTTGCGCCACACAGCAACAGTACAACATGAGTGTTTACATGGGAAGTGAGGCAAGATTAAATAGTACTGTATGGGCGCATGGCACCATTAAAGTGCAATGCAACCTTTCTGCAATGTTGTGCTATGATCAAATCATAATCGCACTGCAATCCAATTGGCAAAGTCTGTAAGGAGTCTGAGTGTTTAGGCTTAAAGGATACCCGAGGTGACATGTTGTATGATGAGATAGACCTGTGTATGTACAGTGCCTAGCACACAAATAACTATGCTGTGTTCCTTTTTGCTTTCTCTGTCTGAAAGAGATAAACATCAGGTATGTAAGTGGCGGTTCCTGTCTGAGTCAGGACTGGGTCAGACTACAGTGTGACCCTCACTGATAAGAAATTAGTATGTATGGGGTCTTTGCTATTAACCTCTAAAATCGGCACAAAATTACGTGAAAATTACGAAAAACTACGAATGGGTTACACAAAATCAGTTCACTGTCCAAATTGTAATTACCATATTTTTCCACATTTAAGACACTCCAGACTATAATAAGATGTACCTTGGTTTAGAGGGCAAAAAATAAACTAAACCCGGTGTGTCTATGGCCCAGGAGCATCTGGAAGATGTTCTCCAATTATTGTGTCCCCCATGTGTTCTCCTGTGTCCTCTTCTGTCTTCCATGTGTCCTCCTTTGCTTCCCTATGTGTCCCCTTCTGTCCCCCCCTATGTCCTCCTATGTCCACCTTTGCTCCCCCTGTGTGTCCCCTTCTGTCCCCGTGTACTCCTTTGTTCCTCCCTTTTTGTCCTCCTTTGCCCCATGTTTTCTCTTTTGCCCCTGTCTCCTCCTTGGCCCCCCTCTGTCCCCCTGTGTCTCCTTGTGTACTTCTTCCCCCCCTGATTGCCATCCCCTTGTGTGTCCTTTTTGTTCCCTTCTGCCCCCCCCCCCCCGCGCATGTCTCTTCCACTCCCTGTGTGTAAATACAATTAGCGGTAGCGTGGCACACCTAATACAGGGGGAGCATACAGGGAGTCCCTGATGTCGCAGTGGGTCAGTGGTTTGTATCCACGGGCGATTGGAAGTTGGGGACTCCCTGTATTCAGCATAAAAAACGCAGGGACATTTTCTCCCCATTTTTGGGGGAGAAAAAGTGAGTCTTATATGCAGAAAAATACGGTATGAATTGGCTGTGAGATTTTGTGTAATCATCATTAGCAGATTACGATCATTACTATTGGCCAATAATGAGCAGGAAGATGTTGACCACAGTTCAAGAGGTGAATTCCAGTTGTGAATGGCAAAGTCTTTGAATTTCAGAGGCCTTCTTCATCAGAAAAGTCATCTAAAAGTATATGTGGACAGACACCTCTAAGCATCTGGTGGAAGACTGATAGTCTTAGCAGGCTTCATAAAACAGGTTCACTTTAATGTTTTTCTCAACACACATGCTCCTCAGCTTGCATTTGGCTGAAGTGAGCCGCTAGCTGCAAAGCCCTTAATTTCCGCTGCTTTCAAGAACTCGGCAACATTGTTCTAAGGTCCCGTTGGGAAGAGCATTTTGCTTCCCAGGCTCAACAGGAGTAAATAGCTTTGCCAAATCTGTAGGCCAAATGGAAATGCACGACGAGATATAATACAGGAATTGCTTCTACTGGTTAAATAGCTTTTCACAGACCTGACAAAGGCTCGACTCGGGAATGAATAAGAATGGTAGGAGAAAGAGTTATTCTGTATCAGGAATTCTATAGGAAAAGAAAAAAAAACCCACCTGGAAGCAGGAAACAGCATGGAGCAAGCGCTTAATATTAAATGCAACCTATTAATGCAGAATCCGAGAGCATGTTTTGCCTGTCACAGGCACTGATCCTTTTCACAGAGCTAAACTGCCGGCATTTGAAATATTAATTTTTTATTTTTTTTTACAAGTCTTGCTTTCCGCATGAGAGAAGGGAATGTTTGAAACCAGAGACCCGAATGCGGCAAGTTTTTTTTTTTAAAATATTTTTCCCCGACCCGGTATAAGTGCCTCTTATTACAGGAAGTCAGAGATGAGGACATGGAAATCACAATACCGAATGGTATGATAATAATAATAGTAATGAAAAAATTGAAATATTCCAGGGCACACGCCGTCTCTCATCTTCAATCGTCAGTACGCGGGCCTCGGAATCAAAGCATCCGCCCCGTCAGCGCTCTTTAGCTCAGGTTCCGCTTCTCAATAATACCAGAGGTGGTGACTAAGAATAAACAAGTATAATTAAAGCGTGATTCCATGGAGCGCGTTTTCAGGAATAGACACAGCCTAGGCGAACGTCATTTACACCCATACAAGCATTTATCCCGTTTTGTACTTTGACGGCATCTCTGGTTTCGTCTGAGATTGACGGCTTGCCTTGTTTGTCACCCTCGCGGCGTATTTGTCTATCAGAGGTGCTCGCGCACAATACTGTTAAAAAGGGATAACATCGTTATTCGGGAGATTAAGAATCAACAGTATTCCGCTAGACTTCTTACGCATATAGATTTTAATGCTAACTTCTTAAACTATGGAGTTGAAACAACAGGCTAGAGACCTTGAAACAATCATTCAATTGGTTTAAAATGATTGATTCGGTTTGGTGAGTTCAATCATTTAAAGCTACACACATAGGAGATATGGAGATGCCCAGAAGGGATAAAATAATGAAAACATTGAAAACAATCAATTGTGTAACTACCTTCTGTGGTAAGAACATTCATTAAAAGGTTGGGTTTAGGGAATTTACTGTTGTGTTCTGTAGTCGGGAGGCAGGATAATGAGCACCACAGTCCACACTTATTACAGAACATAAAGCCACTGCCGTATTTTTCAGACCATAAGATGCTCAGGACCATAAGACGGACCCTAGGTTTAGAGGACAAAATTCAGAGATTAAAAAAACGAATGCCGGTGCATCCATGGAGCAGGGGTATCTTGTGGATCTTCTCCCAAGCTGTCTCTATTTACACTACATTACCCATCTACACTAACCCATGCTGCTCCCATTATGTACACTAATCTCTGTATACACTATCACTACATACCCTAATCACTACATACACTAAACTACAGGCCTTTATTACCTCTCCAGTGGGAGTCCTCCATCTGCTTTTCGGTGTAAGTGGAGAGTCCACTGTTTCTTCTAGTTGGCCAGTGTGGGGATCACCAAAATTGCAAGCAGCATGCTCCTGACTCGGGAGAGGAGGACAGGACACCCACTTGAAGAGTCTGGACTCACATTGGAGGAGTATCAGAGCCAATTCTATTATTATTTGCTCTGATACCTCTGCGAGTGGGTCCTAAAAGTCTCTTTCCTCCCCAATCCCCATGTATTGCAGGGACAGCAGCCAATATGAGGGGTCATACAGCCACCTGGGTCATGCATTCAGATGGCTTGGACCAGGAAGTGACAGGAGTCAGACTGCCGATGCATTTTCTGATCTGCTATACTGTACCGGCTATAGGAGCGGAAGCTATTCTGGGCTATCTGCCTACATATGGACACCTGCCTACAGAAATACTGTACGTATTACATTCCCTGGGGCATCATCTTCCTCCACTCTGCAGCAGCTCATACTCTTCCATCTTCTGCTGGAGACTTTCCATGGCATACTCCTCCAGTCATCCGCTGGACCTGGTCAGGGGCAGGCGGCCTGCAGTTTCCCTAATTCCCACACGGGCCAACCAGAAGTACCCAGGGACGCTCCACACAGATACTGGGGGGGGGGGGTTGCAAGTGCCGCACATTTGAACCATAAGACAGTGACTTCCCCCCACATTTTTGCAGAGAAAAACATGCGTCTTATGGTCCAGAAAATACGGCTTACTCTGTTTTAATTATTTTATGCCACCCAGGCCTCTCCCAATCACTCAGGGTGAACCTCATTTATAAGAATGAGGCCACATGGGAATGTAGGGACTCATTCACAAAGCAATGGGTATATGTTGTGTGTGTGTGTAGTCTGTGTTGCTACTGTTTGTTTTATGTACTTACTATTGGCTATTTCCTGGAGTCCAGATTCTCTGCCACTTTTATTTTGTGTATGCATCTTACCATCCCCAATCCCCCCACCCCCTTTTTATAAGCTATATTTTGAAAGTTTTTCATTGTGTGGCAGGGCCCCTATTTGTTGTTATAATGTTTAAAGGAACAGTATCGATTAACATGTTTTTTTTTCAATTGAGATAGGAAATGTTTGGGAAGCGCTGCTAAGTATTGGTGTATGCATTTGAATCCTTATCTCTTTGTTTACTGTTATCTAATTTCTCACTTTTCTGAAGGCAGTCTTCTCTAATCTGACGCCAGAGTGAGCCATGAGGGCAGGGGGAATTCCTTCAACCTGTTAACTCTGTTTGTGCAGAGAGCTCAGTCAGAGACAGGCAGAGCTTTCTCTCCTAGAGAGCAGAGGAAATGTATCTTATGTGCAACATAAACATTTGTTATTGTGTGTGTGAAATTTGACACCTGACAGACTTTTGTTTTCATATAACTCTGCTTCAATATTACACTGTTCTTAGCATGTCAGACTTCAGAGATTCATACCTTTGAAAATGAGAATGACAGCTTTTGCCTCTGATATTTAACATGAAAAATAGGAAAATGTTTACACAGCTACTTAGACATTATCTGTACATTGTCATTTTAGAACACTCGGACATTGATAGTATTCCTTTAATTGGTTTATAAGTCCTCAGGTCTAATGGCTGTTAACTTTCATTTTTGAGAAAAGTCACCCTACTAATGGGTGGGCTTTTGATGAACTGAAAAAGTCATTTATTGTAATAGTTTTTTATTATTGTTGAGGTTTAATGAAGTTCAGTTTGGAATCATTTTATTAATCCCCAATAACGGTGTCCTGAGGCCAATGTTATGCCAAAAGGTCTGTAAAATGCTATTTATTACTAGTATAAGTTAAGTTTGAGTAGTTTATTAGTACAAGTTAAGCAATGGTAGCCATATGCATTCCTATGTGTATAGCTATATAGTTCTCTAGTTTTACTTGATATTGTAGTTCCACACTAGAACTAGGTGGGAGACAGACCCATACCTGGGATTGAAATACCTGAGTGGGCGACTCCAAATTTCCAACATGCCTGATCTATGGTTTCTGTCAGAAATCACTTGTAAAGATTACTGATCCCTCTTTGTGGTCAAATCTGTATAGACACATTGCCAACCTGTCATGCCTCATCAGTTGCCATGCAGTACAATAAGCTCTGCTGTTATATCACAAAACATGCTGTGAGTATCTAAATGTGCACTCATTGATGCGCTCATTATGAAGAACTTGCTAATGCATGTTATTATAGTGGAAGTGCTTTCATTACATAACATATCACTGCAAATATTGGTTTTGGTCACTCGTCACTCTGCTTTACGTAATATGCACCGTACATTATCATATGACAGAAACACAAGTATACAAGTAAGAACACCTGATCTTAGTTTACAGGGATACAATTCTTTAACGGTTCAGGCTCAAAACAAGAAAGCTAATAACATCCCTAGGACTCAACTTCTGCAGTTCAAGCAAAACCAGGAAGAGAGCAATGTCCCACTGGTGGTCACCTATAACCCACACCTGGAAATCTTAAGAAAGATTGCAAAATCACTTAACCCTGTTTCACACAAGGATCAGATACTGAGAAAGATATTCCTGGAACCTCTTCACCTGGCATATCGACAGCCACCCAATATTAACCCATTCGCGTTCCGTCATTTTCACGTGAGAAATGTTCACCTCCCATTCATTAGCCTATAACTTTATCACTACTTATCACAATGCACTGATCTATATCTTGTTTTTCCGCCACCAATTAGGCTTTCTTTGGGGGGTACATTTTGCTAAGAGCCACTTTACTGTAAATGCATTTTAACAGGAAGAATAAGAAAAAAAATGGAAAAATTCATTATTTCTCAGTTTCAGCCATTATAGTTTTAAAATAATACATGCCTCCATAATTAAAACTCACGTATTGTATTTGCCCATATGTCCCGGTTATTACACTGTTAAAATTATGTCCCTATCACAATGTATGGCGACAATATTTTATTTGAAAATAAAGGTGCATTTTTTCCATTTTGCATCTATCACTATTTACAAGTTTAAAATAAAAAAAAATAGAAATATTTCATCTTTACATTGATATTTAAAAAGTTTAGACCCTTAGGTAAATATTTACATGTTTTTTTTTTATTGTAATGTTTTTTTTTTATAGTAAACATTTTATTTGGGTAGTTTTGGGAGGGTGGGAGGTAAACAATAGATTTATAATGTAAATGTGTGTTAAATTTTATTTTTTTTTCTTACAGATGTAGTATTACTTTTTGGCCACAAGATGGCGGCCATGAGTTTGTTTACATGACGTCACTCTAAGCGTAGCACACGCTTAGAGTGACGCATCGGGAAGGGAACAGCCACAAAAAGCACAGCTTCCGAGAGAAGCTGTCGCTTTTTCAGCGGGGGAGAGGAATCAGTGATCGGGCACCATAGCCCAATGCATTGATTCCGTGGCTACCGAATCCACGGCCGGGAGTGCGCGTGCACGCGCGCGATCGGCCGCGGGAGCGCGCGGTGCCGCGCATGGTTCCTGGACGTAGAAACTACGTCCAGGAACCAAAATAGGTTAAACAGATGATTGTCAGGAGTATCTTGATTAGGCCAGAACAGAATGGAGTATTCCCCTGCCAACTGAAAAGGTGTGAGACCTGTAAACAATTCCGTTCCACGGACAGGATACCGATACCAGGTAGACAGCAGGAGTACAAAGCACAAAGCACCTTTTCCTGTGATGTGTTCATCTTATCTGGTATATCTGATCATGTGTGCAAAATGCCCTAAAGGAAATTATGTGGGAGAAGCCGAACAAACTCTATGAGAGCACACGAACCGGTTCACTATTAACAGAAAAAAAAGTGAAAATAAAAAATATACTGATCTCCCATTGGCAAGACATTTCTGTTTACAGGGACACAGCTTAAGTTAAGTGACCTTCTCATTTCTGGGTGGCTTCAAATCACATAAAGAGAGACTAACAAAGGAGACACAATGTACACATTGGTTTAAACCTGTAGAAGAAGGTTTACACAAGGATACTGACTTCTTAGGCTGGTGGGATGGGTTTTAAATGCCACCATTTTTTATATTTTTTTTTATTATTAATTTTTATTTCGTATGTTGGTAAGATGCTTTTTCATGCCACTATTCGTTGTATTTCATGTGCTGGTAAGATGGGTTTGAATGCCCCATTTCTTTTTAGCTTTGAACAAATATTGTATGTACTCTGCCTAGTTAAGTTTGAACTCTGGATTTATGTTTCCCTATCACCCAGAGTCTGTGGTATGTGATGTTTAACCATTCTACGACCGCCTTAACGCCGATCTGCGGCCGCAGAGTGGCTCCCCCAGGACTGCCTAACGCGGAAAGGTGTCAAGTTCTGGGGAGGAGATTAGCAGAGATCACACATCCCTGCTTGAGTAACGAAGCAGAGCTCCGTAAACAGTCTGCTAGCGGCGATCATTGCTGGCAGACTGTAAAAAAAAAAAAAAAAAAAAAAGAAACCGCTGTTTGTTTTTATTGTACAGCGCTGTGATCTACTGCAGCGCTGTACTGGGGACAGCCTGTCACTTGGCTGTCCCCTGGAGCAGCTCAATACGCGATCCCCTCTCATAGGCTGATGCCTATGGGAGAGGATCGCCCTGATTGACTCTCGGGGGTGAGGGAAAATAAATTAAAAATATAGCTATTTTTATTACAAACCCCCCCGAAAGAAATAAAGAAAAAAAGCCTGCAGCAGTGATCAGAGCCCATCAACAGAAACCTCTTTTGGTGGGCAGAAAGGGGGCGGACTCATTTGTGTGCTAAGTTGTATGGCTCTGCAACGAGCTGTTAAAGCTGCAGAGCACTGAATTGTAAAAAAATAGCCTGGTCACTAGGGGGCTGTAAGCCTATGGTCCTGAATTGGTTAAGCAAACAAAGTGGTCTTATCTATTTGTCATAAATTAGCTAGCATACCTGTGAGACCCTTCTGAAGTTGTAATTAAGGCATCTAATGACATTTATTTATGTTAGCAAAATAATGTTTCTCCTTTGAATGTCCAGTGTATATAAGCTTTGTATTTTAGCATCTATAGAAACTAAGTCTGAAGAAGGCGTATTATCGGAAAGCTTATCTTTTATTTATCTCTAAGGTAGCTAATAAATGGTATCATCATCAAAACATCATCAGTATCATCAAAATGTCTTTCTTTTACTTTTAGCTCACACGGTACAACACTCTACTGCCTCTACACCCTCATAGAAGTAGTCACTAGTCAGCATAGCTGTGCTAAAATTCCCATTTTTCGGAGAACACGGTTAGTGGTAGGCTCCATATTGCTCGAATGGCAGGTATATATATTTTTTTGCAATTCAACCATCTGATTTAATACAAGATAATAAGCTCAACACAAAGTAATGAGCAATATTTACAGCATAATAAATGCTTTGCTGTCTCCTGCAATTTGGCATAGCTGCAGACTATGGTTAGAGCAACTGAACTGCTTTTTACACATAATTGTTCTGCCACTAATCACATAGATTTTGTGCTCCGTGCTCCTACTTTTTTTCCAGGCTATTAAATAATTGCCAGTAAAAGTTGTGCATTAAATAAAGAGATGTGGTCGCCCGATTACTCTACTTAGTGGGGTTTTCAGATTTTCTCAATCTTGGCTTTTTTTTGGGAAAGAGAAATCTGAGAACTTCCTGGCAGGGACGTAACTAGAAATCACCGGGCCCCCCTACAAAACTATACCGTCCCCGGTATAGGTGCCCCCAGTATTACCACGTATAGGTGCCCTCAATATAGCCAGGTATGGGGGCCTACAGTATATTCAGGCATGGGTGCCCACAGTTTAGCCAGGCATGGGTGAACCCAGTATTACTAGGTATAGGTGTCCTCGGTATAGCTAGGTATAGGTGCCCACAGTATAGCCAGGTATAGGTGTCCTCAGTATACCTAGGTATAGGTGCCCACAGTATAGCCAGGTATAGGTGTCCTCGGTATAGCTAGGTATAGGTGCCCACAGTATAGCCAGGTATAGGTGTCCTCAGTATAGCCATGTATAGATGTCCTCAGTATAGCCAGGTATAGGTGCCCACAGTATAGCCAGGTATAGGTGCCCTCAGTATAGCTAGGTATAGGTGTACCCAGTATTGCTAGGTATAGGTGTCCTCAGTATAGCCAGGTATAGGTGTCCTCAGTATAGCTAGGTATAGGTGCACCCAGTATTGCCAGTTATAGGTGTCCTTAGTATAGCTAGGTATAGTATAATACCAGTTATAGGTGTCCTCAGTATAATCAGGTATAGGTGTCCTCAGTATACCTAGGTATAGGTGCCCACAGTATAGCCAGGTATAGGTGTCCTCAGCATACCTAGGTATAGGTGCCCACAGTATAGCCAGGTATAGGTGTTCTCAGTATAGCTAGGTATAGGTGCCCACAGTATAGCCAGGTATAGGTATCCTCAGTATAGCTAGGTATAGGTGCCCACAGTATAGCCAGGTATAGGTGCTCTTAGTATAGCCAAGGTATAAGTGCCCCCAGTATAGCCAGGTATAGGTACTCTTAGTATAGCCAGGTATAGGTGCCCACAGTATAGCCAGGTATAGGTGCCCACAGTATAGCCAGGTATAGGTGCCCACAGTATAGCCAGGTATAGGTGCCCACAGTATAGCCAGGTATAGGTGCCCACAGTATAGCCAGGTATAGGTGCCCACAGTATAGCCAGGTATAGGTGCCCACAGTATAGCCAGGTATAGGTGCCCACAGTATAGCCAGGCATGGATGCCCGCAGTATAGCCAGGTATAGGTGCCCTTAGTATAGCTATGTATAGATGCTCACAGTATAGCCAGGTATAGGTGCTCTTAGTATAGCCAAGGTATAAGTGCCCCCAGTATAGCCAGGCATGGATGCCCGCAGTATAGCCAGATATAGGTGCCCCAATATAGCTAGGTATGTTTGCGTTCCCTGCCCTCTTGCTGCCGTCAATGCTGGAGGGGGAGACCGAGGTGAGGGAGGAGGGAGTGGGCCCCCCTCCCCACTACTGTGGGTGACCAATGATCACCCCTCATGCACTGCACCCCCTCTTACCTCCAAAAAACGGCCCTGGGCAGGCCCCAGAGGGGAAAACATTAAATAGAAATCGGTATGCACACCATCAAAAATTCAGCAAGAGAAGATCATACAAATGGGTGCTCAGTTAGTAAACCAGACCTGTCGAAGGTCTTACACTAGAACATATATACAAAAATAACTGGCACACCAAGCATTTGTGATGCTCAAATATTATTGTATTAAGAAAAGTACAAAAAGTAGCATGTACAAAATGTGCACTGGGCTCGGAACAACATAGAGTGGCCCAAACATTGATTACAGTCAGTGAACACAATAAAACAATGGAGGCATGCACAGAAAAAGGATCACAAATATCACAATCACTAACATTGAAAATGGCTGCTGCCAAAAAGAGTCCATATAATGATATATGCAGTATCTGCTATGCAGCAGGTTGGAATGGAAAGGAAGCTTGCTGGTGAAGGAAAATACAGTGATTGTCCAAAGCGAAAATAGTTACCCTGAGGGGCCCTGGGCACACCCGGCGGCTGCATCTCTTGCAGCCCCTATCGTAACGCCCTTGCTTCCCGGAGAAAGCAGCAGCTGGAAGAGATGTGATAGTCAAACTTCAGAAAGGACTCCTTCACACCATGTTCAAGAGGCTTCCCAGATCTTCTGCCAGCCCACCACTGCTGCTCGGGACCCTCTTAACCTCCAAAGTTGCTCTACCATTTGTGTACGAATGTCACCGTACTGCACAGGCGCAAATATGGTCTGCACATGCCCAGTAGGACAAAGCCACATGTGCACTGAGGAAAATAGAATCTACAGGAGTGGCTTCATGCTACTGGGCATGCGCAGACTGCACTCGTGCCTGCGTAGCTTGGTCGTGCTCACTCGTTAATGGGAATGAACGTCCACAAAACTATATACCATAAGCCCTTCTCGGATATACTTAGAGGGACCTGCACTGAAATACGCCATAGGATGACCGAGAAGCCTCTGGACTATCCAGTGGGGATAACAGGCCCTGAGGGGATAACGGGGACTGTGCTTTGGGTTTGACTCTCGGCGTGTCACGTGCTCTGACACAGATCACATGACCTGCCAGGAGCTGTACATGGAGGATGCTGGAAAGCCGTTAGGAGTTACAGGAAGGTAAGAAGACGGTCTGGAGGCTCAGTGAGTATTTTATGCTGCATAGGGAGGAAGGGGGTGTTGTGCTTTTCAGGAAGTGTATGTATCCGCCATCAGGTGACTATGCCAGATATTGGGGACTTTGCTGCATCTTTAATTTTGTTTTCAGGTACTCATTAACTGTAGCTATGCCACTGGTTTTAATAGTGAAAAGACAACTTTCGCAAAAATAGTTAGATTTAAAATAGACACAAATGAATGTGCATTTCTTGCAGAGTAAAGTGAGCTACTAATTACTTCTTCCTATGTCACTGTCACTGTAGGTAGTGAAAATCTGACCAATCTGTCAAGTTTTTGACTAGTCTATCTCCTTGTGGGGATTTCTCAGGATTTTCTTTATTTACAAAAGCACTTCACTAAATGACAGTTGCTCAGTCCAACTAGAAAAATAGTGTTCAATAAAGTAAGGAAGCTAGTAAACCTTTTAGTACAAATCCTTTCCAGGGAGTGCTTTTTGTAAAGAATAACGGTAATTTTAACAATCCCCCATAGGGAGATGGACTAGTCCAAAATCTGTCAGATCTGCCAGCTTTTTACTACTTAAGTGACAGCAACAAAAAAGGTAAGATATTCCATATGAATTTGAGGTGAAAATAAACTGATTATAAACAATTGTATTTATCCAACTACTGCTAAAAATGACTTTTTTAGCTGCCCCATGGTTTTATTTTATTTGTAAATATTTACACAGTAGATTGAATGTTTCGTTGTCTCTGTTCAGTGACCGCCTATTAAGTGTCCCTAAATGAAAATACATGGACTATTGACCTTTTTCTATCTCCCTCTGCTCTCAGAAGTGGTATTCTGCCCGGAAAACTTTTATGGCTGGAATTTCCTCATCAGTAATGTTTACAATATTCATGACAAGGTACCAACGAGACAGAAGCTGTCACTTCCATGCCTAAAAATTAACTCTTTCAAACAGCAAAATAAAGCAAGTAAAAGAGCCTGATTATTCATATGTTTTGCTCTGTACATACACCTGTTTATCTCATCATGTCACATGCCACCTTGGGTACACTTAATACAGTTAAAAATTTATGAGCAGTTTAATTTAAAACAAAGCAAACGGCAATGTTTTTTTCTGGTCGATGAAGGTATGAAATCATGACGTGGTTAAGACTTCTGGCCATTGTCCTCTTCAATAACATTTTGGAATTTATCTATTTTTGTGCCTGTTACTGAGAATTTTTATTTTTATTTTTTTCAATCTATTTAGGTTTTTATTTAGCATTTCTATGTACTATAACTTGATAAAGCATTAAGAGATCCAATTTACCTTGTTAGCAACCGGTTTTGTTTTGTTTTTTCCGCATGAGTGTTTGCTCACTTGACCTCGTTCGTTGGACCCAACCATAAAATGATATCTAAAACACACCAATTATCGTAGGATATCGACCCAAACCATTTAACCAGATCTCTGTCTCACCTATTAAAAAAGAGGTTAACAATCATAAATTATAGGGAGCTGAGATATATAGAAAATTGCAAAATGTATTCATCAATTGATTATGTGTTTTTTGCTATGTACTAATTGATGAATAAAATTTGCAATTTTCTATATATCTCAGCTCCCTATAATTTATGATTGATAAAATGATATCTCTTCCTGTTTTGTTTATCAGTCGTCCCTCATTACGGACTAGACGTCAGTGAAGAGCGTGTCAGACATTCGCATGCACGTCGCGTGGTTGACTCTAAAATCTCCACTGTTTGGTGGTAATCAGGAAAACATTTTAGATCAGGATAACGAAGCTGCCAGCAGTCATCCTTATTCATATTGGTAATCACAGCTACGCTGCAGAGAATTACGCCAGTGTAATTATTGTAGTGCGTTAATGAACTTGTTTAGATAAAAGCCTATTAAAAACTAGGAGTGAAAAAAAAATATCTAAATGAGAAGTCCTTGTGGGTAATCAATAAACGGATTATGTTTAAGAAAACGTGGCGCGGTCAGAATAATGGAGACAGCATGTAGCTGATGCGTTTCTTCCCAGTAATCTTCTGAGAAATTCAAGATTGAGAGAGAGGAAGAAGAAAAGACTTTCTCAGCTATTCCCATCAGGTTTCGCAAATCTGGGTGATCATATTCATGAGGTTTAAGTCGGAGACGGAATACATTTCCTATTTCTTATCATAAATTACTGATAACAAGAGATGAGCAACAGCAATCTTCTCGAACAGATATCTGTAGGTTGAAACAGATGAAATCAGAGCCCGTGAATTTGACGCCAACATGTAAAGCGAGCTTAAAAAAGAAGAGACGCTCTCCGTACCTGGCTCTGATACAACTTTGGCACTCTATTTGGCCTGAGGAAGCGGGCATAGATCCGTGAAATGTGTTGCCTGTACGTATTAAAATTCATATTTATATGAACTTGTCCTTATTGAGGGGAGCCACCTCTGTTTTTCTGTTTTTATCTGTTTTTAACTAGGTTTTATCTACTTCTGTGTGCCTCTTACCCCCTTTGTGCTTTTCACCCTCCTTTGGAAGGGGTTTTATGTTGGTATCTAGTGGCTTTGCATCAATTGATTCACATAGGACCTTTTGTTGTTTTTCCCAAGAGTGCGACAGCCGGACACCTGAGTGGAGTCGGGTTTATAGATCTACACCTGCTGTCAGTGGTTGGTTGCCCCTTGTGCAACCTTTCATTGCCAGTACCTTAATCCCTTTTGTTTTACATCACTCTTCTTGTGACATGCTACACCATTTGGGCTCCTGTTGTCTCTGTGTTCTTCTTTTTTAGGGTGTTTGGGCACCTTACCTTGCAGAGAGGCTGCGGCCGCCTAACGCTGATTGGCGGCTGCAGAGTGACTCCGTTGTTCCTCCTGGACGCCATATGGTGTTATCTCACGTGCTCCCGTCACTATAAACGGCCACAGCGATCAGCCTGCCAGAGGCCGATCAGTGCTGGCAGGCTGTTATTTTTGTTTATAATTAAAAATGATATGTATATAGTGCTGACATCTTGCACAGAGCTGTACAGAGTACATTGTCTTGTCACTGTCCCCCTCTGATGGCATTAAAATCTAATCCCTGCCATAGCAATATAACTAAAGGTAGTGTAGGGCCAATTAATTTTTTTTATAAATAAAAAATAACTGACAAATCGCAGCAGCAATCAGACACCACCAAAAGAAAGCTCTATCTGTGAGAAGAAAAGTGGGTCAAATTAATTTGGGTGTAGTGGCGTAGCTAGAGATCATGTGGGCCCCATAGCAAAAGTTTCATGATTTCACTTTTAGATTGAGGCACTCCTAAGCAATGCCACCTACCCTATAGATATAAGTTAATTGGGCAATTTACATTCTCATTCAATAAACACTGCATATAGTCCATGGGCACTAATGGTCAGAGGGTGGAGGAACACAAGAAAGTTAATGGTGAATGCATTAAGTACCACCTGGGACCCCTATGCTCCAGGGCCCACGTAGCAGCTGCTATGGCTATTGCTACACCCTTGTTTGGATGCTAAGTTGTATGACTGAGCAATAAACTGTTAAAGTTGTGAAGTGCTGAATTGTAAAAAAAAATGGTCTGGTCACTAGGGGGTATAAACCTCTGGTCCTCAAATAGTTAAAAATATAGTTAGATTCTCACCTATGGAGAGGGAAGGCCGCTCTGGATTGAATAAAACAGTCCTGATCGTCTCTTTACCCTTGTCCCCAGTTTAAATTCTGCAACTTCGGGACTCTTCAGAAGGCTTTAGAAGCGCTCGCATTCCCGAGTACTTCCGAACTTGGGGGAATCCGTACTGCCCACATATGAGCTCAGACTCGCAAGTGTGCAGCACTTGTCTTCAGAAGTGCTTGAGATGCGAATACTTGTAAAACCTTCACAAGGACTCCCAAAGACATATTGGACCAAGCTGATCAAAGAACCTTACCAAGTTTAAAGGGAACCTAAACTGAAAAGGATATGGATTTTTCTTTTTAAAAGAATACCAGTTGCCTGACTCTCCTTCTGATCCCATGTCTCTAATTCTATTAGCAACAGCCCCTCAACAAGCATGCAGATCAGGTGCTCTGACTGAAGTCAGATTGGATTAGTGTATGCTTGTTTCAGGGTTGTGATTTAGCCACTACCACATACAAAGAGCAGCAGGACTGACAAGCAACTGGTATTGTTTAAAAGGAAACATTCATATCCCTCTGTTAAGGTTCCCTTTAATGTACTGTTTACGTATGTCACAATACTGGTACTTTTTATTGCCGATGCTTTATTTTGCACTATGTATGTCCAATAGTAAATTCATTTGAAGGTAAGTATCTGTTTCTTAAAGGACAACCAAGGTGACATGTGATGTGAGATAGATATGTCTATGTACAGTGCCAAGCACACAAATAACTAGGCTGTGTTCCTTTTTTTTTCTTTCTCTGCCTGAAAGTGTTAAACATCAGTTATGTAAGTAACAGTTTCTATCCGGGTCGGACTGAGTCAGACTATAGCATAACCTCACTGATAAGTAATTACAGCCATAAAACACGTTCTTGTCAGTAACTGCTTCTGAGAGCAGGAAAGAGATAAAAAGGGTCAATAATTCATAGATTTGAGCTCTAGCATACTTCAGTGAAGGTGCTATTGAGCAGAGACAATGAAACAATAAAAACATAAAACTAGATTTAAATATAAAATGAAACTGTGGGACATGTAAATAAGTCATTTTTAAGAGAAGGAGGATAGATACAATTGTTTTTCTCATCCGTTTATTTTCACCCTGGCTGTCCATTAAGTCACAATCCTCCTCAGGTATATAATAATACCAACTGCAAGTGACAGCTCAGCTACAGTGCATTTTGCTGTGGGACAAAATGTGCATCCAACACATCTGTGTGCACGTGTCCTTTAAATGTGACAGTTTTTTCTGATGGTGGTCATTTGCAGACAACCCATGACATTTTGGAGAAGCATTTGTGAGGAGAGGTTCAGCACAGGGCTGGGCCGAAATTACGCATGAGCGTAATTACGCATCATAATTCAATGCAAAATTACGTGTAAGCGCTACGCGTAACTTACGGTCTTACGCGTAATTATTTACACGTAAGCTGTAAAGCAGTATCGTAATTACGCTGTCTACCGTAATTGCTAGGTATGCGTAATTTTACGATGATCGATGACTTACGCGTAATTACTAACGTACAACTCCCCTTTTCTAAGAGTAGCCAATCAGTCAACATCCTAAGCAACCAATAGTATCTTCTCCCGCCCTTCAGTATATAAGCATATGTTTTGCCGCATATGAATGATATGTACGCAATAGCTGTCACATTGACGGCTATTGCGTACACCTCATCCGTGTGCGTCAAAAAAGTATGCATTAATGGGTATTACGGCACTACGCGTAACATCATAGCGTAAGCGCCTACATTACGGTATCCTTACGCGTAACTGTGTAAGTTAACGCGTAATTGCAGTGATGAACCGTAGGTAATTTCCTACGTCGTAACCGTAATTGCGTAATGCGTAATATCATAAAATTACGCGTAATGATCCGTAAGCGTAGATTTTTCCATTACGACCAGCACTGGTTCAGCATGATGGAGCAGGGTGTTCTGTACACGCAGATAGGCACCTGGTATAAGTAGGTAGAACTCTTCACTGAAGAAAAACATGCAGAGTTAAATCTTACACAACCATCAGGAAATTCAACTTACTGAGAACAGAGAGGAACACATAATGAATACAGTAAATCACAATACCATAAAGATCATTACTTCATTTTACAAACAGTGGCATCTTGTGGTTGCTTTACTATACTGCAGGTTAACTAATAATGTTGTTGCTACCAGCCTCCGTATTTCACTCATGACAAGCTTTCTTGAACATTATATTCTCCTCACGACATGTAAATGTGGCATCAGCATCAAGCGCTGAGACGCCCTCTCCACCTCCACACCCGGCATTGTGCCGAGTGATTATATTTTTATTTGAGGTCTTAATGAGCCGCGCTTGTGCAGGATGCGAGCACGGTGTGAGTGCGAGATAATGGCGCTAATCCTCCAATTTCAGCGCGTTTAGTGCAGCGCTGGATTGTCGCTGTTCCCCCATCACACGCAGGCTGTTGACAAGCCCGGGAAGATAAGTGCTGGGATAATATGATATAGACACAGTTGAGTGTCATTTCTGGTCCTCCTAGGGTGGAACACACAG
The DNA here is from genome assembly GCF_040937935.1 of Hyperolius riggenbachi. NCBI lineage: Eukaryota > Metazoa > Chordata > Amphibia > Anura > Hyperoliidae > Hyperolius > Hyperolius riggenbachi. The sequence continues at coordinate 62,507,597 of NC_090653.1, read as the reverse complement.
TACAAGCCGTTATATATTTCAACCTTTCCTCTGTAATGCGCAAGTGTAATTGTATTTCATGATACATTCTGTATCCAGGGAGGCTTCTCCCATGATCGCGGAAAAAAGCATTATGAGGCAAGCTGAGGGATGATCGGCATTAAATGCAGGCTGAGGTTTCCCGGGCTTGCAAAAGCTCATATCGATTGCAAATACAAAGTATAGCTGTTTACGCATGCAGAGTATAGACCTGCTGTAGAGAGACACAAATTATACTCAAGATCCCATTCACTTAATGGTAAAGTATTCATAATATGGAGCTCAAGGCATAGATACAAACGTTAACTTGTAGAAAGCAAACCACAGGCTTTTGTAAGCCGCCTACTGGTTCCTCCTCTTCCTGGATAGTGTACTGGATAGTGGTTGGCCGTGTTGCTTGCAAATTTTTGGCACAGTCATTTTCGCATCGAAAATGCTACTTGCCCCAAAAAAATTATTTGCCTGAATTTTTGCCTAAATGGCCATTCATGAGTTAAGAGCAAATTACATACACTTGACTACAAGTCTAGAAATGTAGGTCTGATTCTCTAAATAAAAGTATAGGGGTGGACTTATACACAAGTCGTGAGCAACACTGAGTAATGTGTGCACTATTCGTGATAGTCCCATTTGCAGCAATTTACCCAGTGTTAAGTGACACTTTCTCTATAGAGGAAATGCCAAAAAAACACAAGTCTTAAAAGTCCTGGCCACAACAAGTAACAAGGAAGGGGGCAGGGGAAAGAAAGTGGGCTGCAGAAGGGGGGGGGCAATTGCTGCATTTGGGGGCCTGGATGAGTTATTGGCTGCACTTGAGGGACAGGAGGGATTAATCAGAATCAAGTTTAATGGCCAAGTACAGGGGTTTGTACATGGAATTGTTTTTAGCACAGACAAGCTCAAGTAGTACACAAGACAAGATGTACAGTAATGTAGACTAACAGACATGCAATAGTAGTACAGGAAGACAATAGAGTACTTAGTAGGTCAAGACCACCTAAGGAGATGTACCGTCGGCGGGCGTCTACCCAGGTGTGAACGCTGGAGCAAGGGAGTGTGATTGGGAGGGAAGGTTGAGGAGAGCAATAGCTTGGGGGAAGAAGGTGTTTCTGTGTCTAGTGGTCCTGGTGAGTAAGGACCTGTAGCGGCGGCCTAGGGGGAGAAGATTGAAGTAGCAGTTGCCAGGGTGAGTTGGGTCTCTTGCTATCCCGGCGGCCCTAGAGCGGTTAATGGCTGCAATATTGTATGCAGTGCAGCCATTAACCCCTCCTGGCCGCCAAGTGTAACTGCTTATTCTTCCAGGTCCCCAAGTGCAGCCATTAACTTTGCTGGGTAGACTTATACTTGAGTCAATAGAAAATTCCAGCTTAAGTGGTTCGACCTGTGCCCACAACGTCCTCCTGGTCCCCTCCTGTCAGCTCTGGCAACCCCCTCAAGGCTGCCCCATCGCCAAAAGTCGGTGGCTACTGTAATATCCACCTTTTGCTCCGGCACCAGCAAACTCATCAGCAGGAGTTTGCAAACATGACTCTTCACACAGCAAGCAGGAGATAGACTTTTCTCAGGCTTCTTCAATGTTTACGTTATTTATTCAAGTAACAGAAATACAGATAGATACAGTTTATCATCTCCTGGCAAAGCAGACTTCCATGTTGCGTTACAGCTGCTTGAGTATCTTCCTACTGAAGATACCCAGGTCTTCTTGTATCTACTCTATGTTACATCTAGACTACCTATGTACAGCATACATTATATCAGATTACAGAAAGGAAGCACATACTTAGAGGTCCCAGTCAGCCTTGCGAGCTATTGCGAAAGTAAAGAGCAGAATGCCCTCTCCATCGCTCACCCCAGATTTAATACCGACTAGGAAAGAGTTAAATATGACATCATCTTCGCCATCCCCTATATCCGTCTATTGGTGGACCCACTTGTGGTGTCATCATACACACCTACTCGATTAATAATCAATGAGACATTTGACCTACATGCAGGCCTGTGGATATTTACATAACATGGCTGATGTTTAATGTTCTAGTGGCGGTACATCTGCAGGTCAGGGAGCCCTGCGGCCTTGTACTAGAACATCTTCTTGGTATGTTCTAGTTCTGTTGACAGAACTGCAGATTTTCTCTCAGAGAAAATCCCCTTAAAGGGCAGGTCTGCTCATCAAGCCTTTTTGACTAACTCAGTCCAAATAACTGAGGCCTACTTAAATTATAACAGCTACTGCATCCCGAGCCATGCTCCCGTGGTCAGTAGCGTTATGTGCATGTGCAGTATGTGGAAATCGCTAATGTGCATGCACAGAATGCTCCTGCCTGCAGGAGTGGGATCAGGGTGCACGTGGCTCAGGGCTGCACATGCGTAGTACCCACATCGGTGACTGGCCAGCTTTGCGGGGGTGGCCACAGCTGGCCAAAGAGGACCAGGAGGACGTTGTGGGCACAGGTTGAGTCCAAGGGGCTGGAAGAAGCCCCAGGTAAGACAAAATCATTGTTATTTTTTGCTCAGGTATCCTTTAAGAAAATAGGTTTTACTTTACCACCAACTTTTTTGAACTTTTTTTCAATTGGAAAGTGCTGAAAGGTATTCTAAATAGAAGAGGAAAAATTAAGTAGGAGAAAACTCAGATGAAAACGTTAATTGCATATGGGCCAGAGTGTCAGTAGATTGCTGCTTGCCATAGTGAGAAAATAGGTAACATTGTATAATTAGTGCAAGCAAGGCACTCTTCACACAACAGAATTCATATATGATTTCACTTTTTGTGAATTTGCAGTCACATCTAAGGGCTGGTTCAGACGGATGCTTGCGGAGCGTTTACCGCAAGCGTTCGGACCGTCGCGGTAAACGCTCCCATTCAAGTGAATGGGAGCGTTTACACCAAGCTTTTGCGTGCTTTTACCCGAACGCGGCGTTCGGGTCCCGATTTTCGCGAGCGTTCGGGCTGCCCCTGGAAGCAACATGTAGCTTCCAGGTAGCGGCCAACCGCGACGGCTAATGTTCCCCTACGGGAAAAAAAAAACGCAACCGCATCACGACGCGACCGAAGGCTACTGAAAGCCTGACCGCGCAGCCGCCGCAACGCCCCCAGACGCGACGCTATGCAGACGTCCGTCTGAACCAGCCCTAATGCAAGTCAACAGCATCGCATTTGACATGCGCCGTGCAAATTTTTGCATGCACATTTTCTGCAGGAAAAAAAAAGAGCTACATGTATGCTCTTTTGCAGGTCAATGGAAATGCAATTTTCACAAAATTTGCATAATAAAGTAAACAAAAAAAAGTAAAGTGGGGCGCAAAAAATTGAAAATCACAGAAGCGAAATGATGAAAGAACTTAGAAAAACAGAGCTAAAAATTGCAGGAGTAAGTTTGACGGCACCCTCATACACACCAGCAAATGTAGATGGCCATGTGATCAGAATGCAATGTGCACTTCGCATGTCTTCTGCGTTGCCGCTGCTGATCCCATTTACTAAATGAACGGGTCAATGTTGCGGTTTTTCCAAAAATGCGTGCAGCAGTGCGATATCACATCACACTGCTGCACAGCGCATAAAGTGTAAAAGTCAGGCAGTGCAGTCTATGCACTTGTAATGTACTTGCTTGTCACCCACAATACATGTTGCTGAAATGCACAGAGCAATGCGTATATTGTAAAATGTTTATCTTATTTGTCTATTACAGTGGTGGGGTGATGGGGGACTTTAGAAATGTTCGGATATGCTGATTTCCCATTCTGCGGAAATTCCGACTTACACGATTACCGATTTTTCAATTTCCGATTTCTATTTTCCAAAGGTTCAATTTCCGTAAGTTTTTTTTTTTCTTTGGTCAGTTTTTGTATTCTCTGATTGCCCAAATACTTTTTTGAGTTGACTCTGCATTTTCCGATTGGTTCAATGTTTCCGAGTTCTGTGATTTGGCTAAAACTACTGAGTTGCGGCAGTCCCGCAGAATTTTTTTAAATGTTTTTTGTCATTTTAGTAATCTTTTTTTTTAAATAATTTTTCAGATTGTCTGATTGGCCAAATACTTCTGAGTTGACTCTGCATTCTCTGATTGGTTCAATGCCTCCAAGTTCTATGATTGGGCTTGGATTACGGAGTTGCGGCAATGCAGTATTTCCACGAAAATCTGATTTCCCATCTCTGAAATGCCGGTTTCCGATCGGAAATTAAAAATTTCAATTCCGCAAAATCTGAATGAGCACCCCTAGGGGCCACTGTTCTTTGTGCCTCCCTCGGTGTTCAAAGCGTTTTTATTTATTTTTTACCACGAAAGTCCTTGCAAGGAATAACACCTGTGTCAAGAAAAAGATTGCAAGCCCTTGGGAAGTTAACCCCTTCCCTGCTCTTCTATAATTTTCCTTACAAAAAGGCGATATCCCTCCCCTTTTAACATAGTAATGTTTGTAGAACCTTATTATTCCTCTGTGCTGTTGTATTTCTAATGATTTACCTGATTTATGCACATTATTACGCTACTGATGCTTCTGTCATTTACATTCTCAACTGCATATTGTGTTATTTACTTTGTACCAACATTATGGCTATACGTGACGCCTTTGATAACATTCACCTAACCGCAGTTAACATTCTTCCTACATAAATCTTTTTGCTCATGACACTTGCTCGTTTATCATCCGTGTACTTTACCCACTGCATGATTATATTGGTGATCACATTACATGATTACAGGTATTGCTGTGTATGAGAAGCTACTACTGTATACATTAAAGCAGTGATGGCTAACCTTGGCACTCCAGCTGTGGTGGAACTACAAGTCCCATGACTTGTAACTCGGGGAGGCAGAAGCATGTTGGGATTTGTAGTTTTGTCACAGCTGGAGTTCCAAGGTTAGCCATCACTGCATTAAAGGAAACGTCCGAGGGGGGGAAAAATCTACTTACCTGATACTTCCTCCAGCCCCTGGCAGCTGATATGTCCCTTGCCACAGCTCTGGTGTCCCAGGCATCTTCTGTACCTGCATGAGTGCATGGCTGCAGGCGCACAACTACTGCATCTGCGCAGAACACTCCCAGCCACTGGCCACGCACTCACGCAGGTGCAGAAGATGCCGACCTGGCAAGGTCGACATCTGCAACGGAGGGGACCCCGGGACACCAAAGCTGCGGCGAGGGACATGTCGGCTGCCAGGGGCTGGATGAAGTCCCAGGTAAGTAGATCTCGGATGTGTCCTTTACAGTGAACCTCCAGGCTAAAAATCTACTCAGCAGCACTGAAAAGCCTTGGTGTTTCTTTAACAGTTTCACAGCATCAGAACTTTGATTTTCTTACCCAAGCCTCATTTTTAGCTGCACTGCACAGAAGAAAGCTGCCCAGGCATTTCTCCCCTGATGCTGTGCAAAGCATGATGGGATTTCTGATGTTGTTGTTGTTCTCCTTCTGCTGTTTTGTCGCCAATTTGTATTTTTACATTTTGAATTTGAGATTTGAAGCCTAGCGTGTGCAGCTGGGAGGGGTGATCAGGACACAGGACAGTTGGAACTGTGTCTCATGCTCCCGTCACCTCCATTCAACCAAAAAGATGGCTGCCCCCATGAAATCACAAACATTTGCCTGTTCTTTTAAAACAGGGTGGGTAGGAGATTATATTACCGATCTATTTTAATTAACATAACTAATGTAACTTAACAACAGTATGTTTGTTTGGGCTGACGTTCCCCTTTAATGTACAGTATCTAATAAAAGTTAGCACATCTCTAACATTTTGTAAATATTTTATTATATCTTTTCATGGGACAACACTGAAGATATGACAGTTTGATACAAAGTAAAGTAGTCAGTGTACAGCTTGTATAACAGTGTAAATGTGATGTCCCATCAAAATAACTCAACACATAGCCATTAATGCCTAAGCCGCTGGCAACAAAAGTGTGTAAACCCCTAAGAGAAGAATGTCAAAATTCAGCCCAGGTAGACATTTTCCCACCCCGGGTCATGTTATTTTATAGTGTTATTGCTATTTAGTATTTATATAGCACTGACATCTTCCACAGCACTGTAGAGAGTATATTGTTTTGTGATTTTTAAAGGAATACTGTAGGGGGGTCGGGGTTGAGTTGAACTTACCCGGGGCCTCTAATGGTCCCCTGCAGACATCCTGTGCCCACGCAGCCGCTCACCGATGCTCCGGCCCCGCCTCCGGTTCACTTCTGGAATTTCAGACTTTAAAGTCTGAAAACCACTGCGCCTGCGTTGCTGTGTCTTCACTTCCGCTGATGTAACAAGGAGCGTACTGCGCAGGCCCAGTATGGTCTGTGCCTGCACAGTACGCTACTGGTGACATCAGCAGGAGCAAGCACACTGAAACGCAGGGGCAGTGGTTTTCAGACTTTAAAGTCTGAAATTCCAGAAGTGAACCGGAGGCGCGGCCGGAGCATCGGTTAGTGGCTGCGCAGGGACAGGACGTCTGCGGGGGACCATAAGAAGCCCCGCGTAAGTTCAACTCATTTTCCCCCGACCCCCCCCCCCCTACAGTATTCCTTTAACTGTCCCTCAGAGGGGCTCACAATCTAGTTCCTACCATAGTCATATGTCTATATCATGTAGTGTGTGTATCATAGTCTAAGGCCAATTTAGGGGAAGCCATTTAACTTATCTGTGTTTTGGGGATGTGAGAGGAAACTAGAGAGCCCAGAGGAAACCCCCACACACAGGGGAAGGAAATACAAACTCCATGCAGATAGTACCCTGGCTGGGATTCGAACCGGCGCTGCAAGATGAAAGTGCTAACTGCTACGCCACAAGGTCTCTGGGGAGAATAGGGAGCGGATTCTATTTGGGGTTAGCCGACTCATACTGGTCACTGGAAGTTTAACATGGCACCTCATGACAACTCTCTGAGGCCCTGGGTGATACCTTCACAGCTTGTCAAATGCCTTTTAAACCACCAGCAAGCAAGAACACATTCAAATTAATGCTGACAGTCTGCTTTCACCTACTTTTTGGTGTTTTTTCAATTGCAAAGTGCTGAAAAATTAATTTTAAAGAGAAGATGAAAATGATCTCCTAGGAGATAACTCAGGAGAAAAAAAATCTATTGCCTATGGGCCTCTAAGAATCTACGCAAACCTAAAGCAAAAAAACAAATACGAAAACAAAAGTATGATATAATGAAATGTATGTGTAGTACGGATATTGAATAGAACATTAGTAGCAAAGAAAAGAGTCTCATTTTTATTTTCAGTTACATAGCTTTTTTATAACATTGCATCATTCTGTCATATTTGCAGTTTACACATTTTAAACTAAAAAAAATAGAGCAGAGCTAATGAGCTCTTTGAACTTCCCTGCAGTAAAACCTTGTTTCAAGCTGTCTCTCACGGTTTCTTGGCAGCAGGGCAGAATTCACCATAAGGCATTGTAGGAACATGCCTACAGGTGCATGGTGATGGAAAGACGGCTCATTCCCCTCCCTGAGTGCCTCCCTCCTTTCCTATGGGTGAAGTCTAAGGTGCCGGACATCTGTGCCTATTGGCTTCAGTGATGTAAATCCGGGCCTGCATGGCTGTTCACTGTTTTTTTTCAGAAAACAGGACTGTATTCAGGCCAGAGCGAAGCACTTTTTCATATATAACAACTGAAGTTTTTTTTTTAACTCTTCCTGTACTAGAAACAATGTAAGACTCTTTATTTTATTTTTATTTATTTTTTTTGCTACCAGGTAGCAGCAGAGCGTAAACTGGACTCTCCTGTAGTGACACTCTTTCCTCCTTACAAATCAACACAATCCCTGTTAGCATAGCATCTCTGTTTCCTGCCAGCATAAGTGAACTGACATCACATGCCTGTGGATCACAGAGTGGCGGTGATGCAGTTATGGGAGGAGCCATGGAGACCAGAGAGGAGGAGGGAGAAGAGAAGTCAGACCGGCACCATCCGTAGTATTAGTAGGTGAGTAGCCTCCATGGAGGCATCCATCAGGTCCGACTCTGTAAGGACCGCTGTCATTGGTTATGAGTATGTCTCATTACTATTGGTGTTCCCAAGCTGTTACATGCTATATAAATCTGGTGTATGTTTGTTACATTGTTATTGATATTCAGCCAAGCTTGAAAAAGGAGTTGATACTTCGAAACGTCGCTATTATGGCTGTCTTGCACTAAAGAATATTAAAAGAGCATTGAATACTACAGATGGTGCCGGTCTGACTTCTCTTCTAGCTGCAATACTCTGGGGTGCTGCCAGAGTGGACCGAGGCACATCTATTTTACTACTAAGGAGTTGAGCTTCACCATACTTCAATTCAGAGATAGAGTTGGGCCGAACCTCCGATTTTAGGTTCGCGAACCGGGTTCGCGAACTTCCACGGAAGGTTCGGTTCGCGTTAAAGTTCGCGAACCGCAATAGACTTCAATGGGGATGCGAACTTTGAAAAAAAAAATAATTATGCTGACCACAAAAGTGATGGAAAAGATGTTTCAAGGGGTCTAACACCTGGAGGGGGGCATGGCGGAGTGGGATATACGCCAAAAGTCCCCAGGAAAAATCTGGATTTGACGCAAAGCAGCGTTTTAAGGACAGAAATCATATTGAATGCTAAATGACAGGCCTAAAGTGCTTTAAAACATCTTGCATGTGTATACATCAATCAGGTAGTGTAATTAAGGTACTGCTTCACACTGACACACCAAACTGTTCACTGAACAGAACAGGTATGCAGTGGCGGGTTCACTAAACAGGTATACAGTGGCGGGTCCACTGAACAGAACAGGTATGCAGTGGCGGGTCCACTGAACAGAACAGGTATGCAGTGGTGGGTTCACAGAACAGGTATGCAGTGGTGGGTTCACAGAACAGGTATGCAGTGGCAGGATCACTGAACAGGTATGCAGTGGTGGGTGGGTTCACAGAACAGGTATGCAGTGGCAGGATCACTGAACAGGTATGCAGTGGTGGGTGTGTTCACAGAACAGGTATGCAGTGGTGGGTTCACAGAACAGGTATGCAGTGGCAGGATCACTGAACAGGTATGCAGTGGTGGGTGGGTTCACAGAACAGGTATGCAGTGGCAGGATCACTGAACAGGTATGCAGTGGTGGGTGGGTTCACAGAACAGGTATGCAGTGGCAGGATCACTGAACAGGTATGCAGTCGTGGGTGGGTTCACAGAACAGGTATGCAGTGGCAGGATCACAGAACAGGTATGCAGTGGTGGGTTCACAGAACAGGTATGCAGTGGCAGGATCACTGAACAGGTATGCAGTGGTGGGTGGGTTCACAGAACAGGTATGCAGTGGCAGGATCACTGAACAGATATGCAGTGGTGGGTGGGTTCACAGAACAGGTATGCAGTGGTGGGTTCACAGAACAGGTATGCAGTGGCAGGATCACTGAACAGGTATGCAGTGGTGGGTGGGTTCACAGAACAGGTATGCAGTGGCAGGATCACTGAACAGGTATGCAGTGGTGGGTGGGTTCACAGAACAGGTATGCAGTGGCAGGATCACTGAACAGGTATGCAGTGGTGGGTGGGTTCACAGAACAGGTATGCAGTGGTGGGTGGGTTCACAGAACAGGTATGCAGTGGTGGGTTCACAGAACAGGTATGCAGTGGCAGGATCACTGAACAGGTATGCAGTGGTGGGTGGGTTCACAGAACAGGTATGCAGTGGCAGGATCACAGAACAGGTATGCAGTGGTGGGTTCACAGAACAGGTATGCAGTGGCAGGATCACTGAACAGGTATGCAGTGGTGGGTGGGTTCACAGAACAGGTATGCAGTGGCAGGATCACTGAACAGGTATGCAGCCAGGAAAAGCTAAGCCTAACTAATCTTTCCCTATGAGAGACAGACAGCAGCTCGCCCTACTCTCTCTAATGCAGGCACACGAGTGGCCGTAATGGCCGCCGCTGCCTGCCTTATATAAGGGGGGTGGGGCTCCAGGGGCTAGTGTAGCCTAATTGGCTACACTGGGCCTGCTGACTGTGATGTAGAGGGTCAAAGTTCATAGTGCATTGTGGGGCGAACCGAACTTCCGGAAACGTTCGCCTGCGGGAGGCGAACGCGAACCACCGAAGTTCGCCGGGAACCGTTCGCCGGCGAACCGTTCGGCCCATCTCTATTCAGAGAGGAGGAGGGAGGAATGTGCTGGCAGGAAAGGAGAGTTAATTACTTTTGCTCTCAGCTCTGCATTAGGACCCCCCATACCACCCCCCTTTCATGCCCAATCTTTTTTTTTTAAATATATGTTTTTAAAATATGTACATTTAAATATTGATATTTATTTTAACTTGTAGGGATTAGCATTTTCCCTAGCAAAGAAAATGTAAAAAGCAGCAGCGATCGCTGCAGCCATAGCCTGGAGCACAAGGCTCCGTAGTAAGGGTTGGTAATCGCACAGTGAATTCCCAGCGTGCCGGTGCAGGTCACGTGCACTTGCCCAGGGCCATGCTTCTGGCTTCTTTATAGTCATGAAGCTGCAATCTGGATTTGGGTTTACACTGCACACCACGGCATTCATCATGAATAATCCCCACAGTGTTTACACAGCCAGGCCAAGCTGTGAGTTGGGACTGCCACATGTAGCAGCAGAACTGGACAGTGATATCTCCTCAAAACAATATGTGTGGAACTGTGCTTGTGAAATGAAATCCCCCTAAAATAGGTGTAAAACCGGCCTAAAACACAGGTTTTATGGAGGAGGGGGTAGGTCTTCTGCCAGTCACTATTATAGGGTTATTTCTGCTATATCAAGACTCTCCTTTCACAATTAAAACTCCTATATTGTAAACAGGCCCAGATTTACATCACTTGAGCCTATAAGCACAGATTTCCTGGCACCGTAGACTTCACCCTTCATGAACCTACAAACCCCCGGCTAAATTCGACTTGAAATTATGTGAAAATTACGTGAAAGTATGCAAAATTACGATTCTTTCTTACATTTACATAGAAAATTATGATTTTTCCCAAAATGCTGCATTAAGATTTTGCAGTGTAAGGCCTCTTGCACACTGCATGCATTTCAGATTCCGATTCCGCTTTTTAATCTGTTTTTACATCCGATTCCGATTTTTAATCTTAACTGCATGCTGCGTTTTTTGATCCGTTTTTCTGTTGAATGTATTCAAAGAAAATCGGAAACGGAATCGGAATCGGAAACGGAATCGGAATCGGAAAACGGATTTGCAGTGTGCAGGGAGCCTAATTGCGAATTACAATGCAAAATTATGATTATGCAAAACTCTTGCTCATCATTGCGAACCGCCCTGCAAGTGTTCTGGCTGGCCCAGCTGTCACTTCTCCCTTACTTCCCTTGCCCGCCATAGGTAGCTACAGGTGTCCAGTAGTACTAGGAGGTCAGACGTACACTTAGTATTACCGTATTTTTTGGACTATAAGATGCACTTTTTCTCTCCCAAAAGTGGGGAGACAAAGTCCCTGCCTTTTATAGTCCAAATACAGGGAGTCCCCGACCTACAATCGCCCGCCGATACAAACTGCTGACCCACCGCAATGTCGGGGATTCCCTGCATTCACTGTGTGTCCTTCTCTCCCCTGTAGGAAGTAATCAGTGGCAGCCGCTATGACTCACCTCATCCTGAGTGCCTGTGGTGATCAGCTGCTGTGCCCTCTGTGTTGCTGCTCTTTTCTGTGTCCCCGATGTCCTCCATGCTCCCACTTTGCTATTAGAAATTAGTGGCAGTAGCCGTATCACTTACCACATCCAGTGAGCCTGTGGTGATCGGCTGCTTCTGTCTCTCTCCCTCCTTCTCCTTTGTTCCAGCACTTCCTGATTGCATAATTTATAGATGCGACCAGCTGCTAGGGGGAAGGAGTGAGAGAGCCAGAAGCAGACAGATAGACAGTCAGCAAATCCAGGGTGGAAGGAGGCACAGCAAATGCTCCACATGTGACCACTTCGTCAGGAGCCTCCACGTGGACCACATCACGCGTGGAGCATTTGCTGTGCCTCCTTTCACCCTGGATTTGCTGACTGCCTCTATCTGTTATACCCGGGACCCTGTCCAGGACTATGTATTTATCACCTATATATATATCTGAAGTGTATGAGCATATTTTTCTACCTCTCTTATATATTATGCACTTATCTTTATGCACTTTCTGGGCTTTAGCAATACTAATTTTCATTAGTACCTTCTTTATTGCGATTTGATCACACCTGGACCCGGGTCCCAATTAGTCCAATCTGGGTTCAATTGCAACCCAGGTGGCTAACATTTGCAGTACTTAGGGTTATATATATTATGGAAGTGAGGCACAATGGATATTTATGAATTTTTCCGCATAGATTGTGTTGTGGAATGTTTTTGGTTTTAATTGGTTTTAGATTGTTGTTAAGTATTCAATAAACTTTATCTCTTTATATGATTACATGGTGGTGCAGCGTGTTCATACCAGGAACTCTGTTCTTGTTTTGTGATTCTATAGTGGTTTATCCATCCTGGTGCTTGCACACCAGACACAATTCAGGAGTGTGAATCTTTATAATCAAAATATGGCATAGCGGGTATTAATTAGCAGGTAGGTTAAGGTTGAAGAGGTGGTTAAGTGTAATAGGCACCACCTGGGAAGTTAAGGGTTAGGCATCGGTAGACGGAGGGTTAAGAGTTAGGCATTGGTGGAGGGGGGTCTTAGGGTTAGGCATCAGTAGAGTGGGGTCTTAGGGTTAGGCATAGATAGAGGGAAGTCTTAGGGTTAGGCAAGGGTAGAGGGGTGGTATTAGGGTTGGGTAAAAGAAGGTCTTGGGGTAAGCCATCGGTAGAAAGGAGGTCTTAGAGTTTTGCATCAATAGAGGAAGATCTTAGGGATTGACATCAGTAGAGGGAGGTGTTAGGGTTAGGCACTGGTAGAGGGAGGTGTTAGGATTTGGCATCAGTAGAGGGAGATCTTATGGTTAGGCATCGGTAGAGGGAGGGTTCTATGTGAGATAGGGTTAGGTTGAGAAACAGTCAAATATCAGTGAAGATTACCAATATTTTACTATTGAAATTAAGTAGAAGAATCTATATATATAATAGGCTACGTGCCTCAACCTTCAAGCAAGAAGAAGTAGCGCCCAGCCCCCAGGGCCGGTCCAAGCAAGCAGAAGAAGTAGCGACCTGCCCCCAGGGGCGGTCCTAGACTTGCCGTTGAGCTGGAGGGGGTCCGCCGAGCTGGAGGGGGTAGCGGGCAGGAAGGGGGTATTGGGCACAGCGGCAGGGAGGTGGGTCGGACCCCCCTCCACCCTCACCTGGGTCCCTCATCTGCGCTCCCCCTCTAGCTTAAAGTTCAGCAGCAGACGCCGCTATTAGTAAGAGGCAGTTGGCGGGGATGTCTCACCTCTTCCGCGTTCCAGCGTGCGTTCCACTATCGTCACTTTCTGCAATGCCGTCCACTTACAATACAGTGGGCGGCACTGCAGGAAGTAACCACGGTGGAACGCACGCTAGAACGCTGAAGAGGTGAGTCATCCCCGCCCGCTGCCTCTTACTAATAGCGGCGGCTGCTGCTGAACTTCAGCTAGAGGGGGAGCACAGGTGGGGGCCCAGGTGAGGGAGGGGGGTCCGACACCCCTCCCCGCCGCTATGCCCAATACCCTCTTCCTGCCTGCTACCCCCCCTTATGCGGCGTATGCTACGCTGCGGGTCGGCTAGTATCTGTAATTTCACGAACATTCTACTAGCGACAACCCCCAAGCCCTTTTTTCCAGGTACCTTTTTTACATGAATGCCCAGTATATGTTGAAGAAATTACATTTTTGAATTGAAGTAATGAAAGTTCTCTGGGCTGCTGTGTGTAAAAATAAGTTTTACAGCCGTATATGTGCTGTCATATGCTGTCACTCAGGGGCGGAACTACATGGTGCCCCCCAGCCATAATTTCTTCTCCAGCTTCACCGTCGACATTTTTCATTATTGATTCAGTGCATGGAGACAAAAGTACACAAAGCTGGAAAATATACTTTTGTTTCAAAATCAAATATTGTCACCGACAGCATAATTCAAGCGTTGCGATAAACAAGACAAACATCTGAATACAGTTTATGGTTTTCATCCAGTTTTTCTTCTACTTCCCTTCAAAATTTATAGTAAATAAACTAACACTTGGTAGAAGCAAATACTGCCTGCGCAGGGTCTAATTTGAAGATGCTGTGTTAGGTAGCATCTGTGTACACTTGGCACTTTGAACAGATACACTTGATCCATTCTGGGAATTGAAACGCACAATCCTGACATGCATGATCTTTTCAGACATAGCAAATGTTGCGGATGTCAACGGAATCTATGCAAGCCTACGGGAACAAACAGCCTCCGTTCTCTCACTAGGCCATTTTCTACATCCATTCCTGCTTTATCTTTCTTCTACTTTGTCTTCTGTCATCTCGGGTCTGCCGTCTGCCACCATTGCTGCCACCACCGCTCGAATTAAAACCCCCGGCAGAAACTAGAGGTTCCAACTGAATTGCAACATATCAATGCAAATCCTCTCTCCACCATATGCTGTATATTTCAGTCACATGATCTCATCAGTGGCGTAACTAGAATTCATGAGGCCCCCCCAGCAAAACTCTGATCGACTCCTACAATGCTCACACCCCTTCCCTTGCCTCCCCTTGGTAACCTTCACGGCCTTGATGTCTGTCTCACAAGGATCATAAAGCAAGTGTGGCCATCATGTTCTTCCCACCCATAACGTGTCGCCACAAAAACACACAACCTTAAGTATAGCCCGTTGTATGAGAAGAAGGAAGTTTTACAAGTTGGGCCCCCTAAAGCTCTGCCCCCCTACCCTGCAGGGGCAGCTCCCCACTAGTTACGCTCCTGGATCTCCGATTCCATGAGCATAAAGGGGTATGGCCTGTGGCTCCTCCTCACATTTCTCAATCAGGCACACATATAAGAGGGGGTGGGGCGGCATCTGCCTTTATACTGGCGTCAGCGGCAGGCAAGTTTCATATGTGCCACCTGCTGCAAAGAAGAAAACAAGCTGCTTTTTTGTGTCAGTTGCTGTTAAATTAATATGTAGATTTAGAGATTCAGAGACAATCCTTATAATGGTCTCAAATTCTTGCACAGCACACAATGAAAGTCTTTATTCCACATAAAGTTGCCGAAGAAATTCACCGCTCTGTGTTCTGTGTTTGCCAGATCAAAATTCTAATTAGTTCTTCTCAGCAGCTGTGAATTGACTGCAGGAGCTCTGCTGAGGCAGCTCTAGCCATATGGTACACACAGTAGCTTAACCCTTTGCAGGGGCGTAACTAGACTTAATAAGCCCCCCCTGTAAAAATAATAGCATGGGGCCCCTTGGTCCCCAATCTCCATGTGATCGGGAGCTGGCAAATGGCAGCAAAGAATATTTTGCTGTGAAGCAGCCTCTGGAAGCAGGAAAAATTACACATGCTCTTGCACACGTTTTTCGTGAGTGAATTGGTAGGTCTTTGCTAATTGGCTGTACTTGCGGTCTGGAAGAGGGAGGTGGAGGGGGTACAAAGCCTCTGGGCCCCCCTGCAATGGCAGGGATGATTGCTACGCCCATGACCCTTTCAATACTCTCTACAGTGTGAAAGCAAGTTAGTTTTAAAAGCTAATGGGAATCCGATTTTTTTTTTATAAACAAAAACATGTCTTTGTTACAAATTAAAAACTTTGGCCTCAATTCACTAAGATCATGCTGGAGATAATAAGGCAAGAGAAAACTTACCTCACACAGTGAGAGAGTTATCTTATCTCTTCATTCCTTACGTTACCTCTCCTGTAGTTAATTTACCTCCTCTGTAGTTATTTTCACATGCAGTTAATGAACAGCCTGTCTTTAACTCTGGAGTTATTTTAAGGATTAAAGAGTTAACTTAAAGACAGAAGAGTTAACTTTAGGTTTGCCTGAGGTAAAATGTTTCCTGAATACTACATGCCTTATCACCATGGTAACAACTCTAGAAGAGTTATTAAAGACAGGAGATAAGCTTAGTGAATTGAGGCCATAGTCTCTTACTAGTCTTTTCGCCACTCCCTGGCCCCTGGGTCCGGTAATTCAGCCCCATAAACGACTCCCCCGCTTTCCAAGATAGCTGCTGACCTTTTCTTTATCCTCCGGGCCAGCAGCCTTTTCCTGTGTGCAACGCAGCGCTTGTAGCTGCGCGAGATTTGGCTCTACGAGAGGAAAGTAGTGTGCAGCGCGGCCACGTGCTCGGGCACGCGTGCGTGTACTGTAGAGTGCGCATGTGCACGTGTCACAGCATTGTGCAGAGAACTGAATGGCCAGCTGCAGTGCACATTATGATTAGAGTTCTAATCATACCAGCTTCCCGGTATGATGTCTCATCTCCCCAACGCACTGCCTGTGTAGTGCAGCGTCTCAATTTGCGTCTCTCGTGTCTCCAAGAAGCCGAGCGAGCAGGAAGACGTCACTGTGCGCACTCTGTGAGGGAGACCACAGAGCCGCACATTCATGTGAACGTGGACAGGAGGGGCGGGGAAAGGGGAGGAGAACACCAGACGGAGAAGTGACAGAGCAAGGGAAAGAAGCTCTGCCTCCTCCGAACCATCAGTTTTTCGACCGAAACAATCAAAATCAATAAAAGCTGTTTTTGGCACAATTCTGCAGCAAGAGAAGGGCTAAGTGGACAAATTAGAAGAGGAAAATAAAAAGCTAAAAGGTCCTCTATTGGAATGAAATTTTTTAAACCGGTTCCCATTCACTTTAAGTTTTCCATAAATTATAATGAAGCAGTGTTTTTTTTTTTTCTATAAAAGGTATCGTGCTGTGGCTAAACTTTTAGAGCTGAAAGGAACTCCTGAGTTTAGTTCACCTGGAGGTAGAGTTTAAAAGACTTTTGTCACTGCACACATTTTCTTCATTCTGTTTAAAGTTGTTAAAGCAAACCTATGTCTCCAAACTTATGAGCTTAATAAGCTATTTGTTTTCTTATTTGTGGTCTGTAGATATTGCATACCTCCCAACTTTTGAAGACGAGAAAGAGGAACACTTAAGCCATGCCCCCTGTGCGGCCTTAAAGAGAACCCGAGGTGGGATTTAATAAAGTTAGTAGGGCACAGAGGCTGGTTGTGCACACTATCACCAGCCTCTGTTGCCGTATTGTGTGCCCCCAGGACCCCCCTGCACTCTGCTGTCCCCTGTAATAAAAACCGCCATGCTAGCAACACACAGCGCGTCGCCAGCAGGCTGTTTACCTATGTGGTGCCTGTCACCGCCGCTCCCCCGCCTCCTCTATATTGGCGCTCCCCGCCCGTTCCCTTCCCTCCCGCTGATTGGAGGTAAGGGAAGCTGGGCAGGGAGCGACAATATAGAGGAGGCGGGGGAGCGGCGGTGACAGACACTCACAGGTAAACAGCCTGCTGGCGACACGCCGTGTGTCGCTAGCACGGCGGTTTTTATTACAGGGGACAGCAGAGCTCAGGGGGGTCCTGGGGGCACACAATACGGCAACAGAGGCTGGTGATAGTTTGCACAACCAGCCCTACTAACTCTATTAAATCCCACCTCGGGTTCTCTTTAAGCCAGACTCCTGCTTCCTGGTGATTAAAGCCTCGTTTTGCCGCGGGGCGGGATGGCGGCGTTTCAGCTAACCCATTAATGCTTAACAGGACTGGCTAAAAAAAGGGTCATTTTCGGAGGCTTCAGTCTCTCTTTAAATAATTTTACATGGTTTAGGTTCCCTTTAAAGAGGAACTGTAGTAAAAATAACATCATGAATAAAATTGCTTATTGTTTACAATAGTAATTCATAGATTATTTAGTCAGTGTTTGCCCATTGTAAAATCTTTTCTCTCCCTGATTTACATTCTGTGTGTGATATTGGGGGGCCCATCACAGTATTGGCAAGAGGGGAGCAATGATTTTTGTTACACCCCTGGAAGCAAGAGAGCCCAATAGAATGTGTTTGGGCCGTTGGATGTCCAAGGACAATCAGGAGATTACCCAGGCAAAGCCTCCCCACCGACGTGCCACCAAGCTCTCCCCTCATGCTTCCTGCCACCCCTCCAGGTCCTTGCGGCTGCGGGCCCCCTGTGACGTAGGGCTCGGGCGGGCCCCATAGCGGCGCTATGGTTGCTATTGCGATTGCTACACCCCTGGCAGGCATGACCCATGTAAAGACACAACAAAACTTCACGCAGAGCGTGTTCTGGCCAAGATTGTAGTCTGAAAATCTTCTCTCACTCATATATACTTCAAGATGGCCTTTCTTCTTCATATTCTTATAGTACAAATGCTATTAGAGAACTGTGGAGTATTGTTATAGCGATCTCTTGTAAAAATCTTAGCTTAGGGAGAAGTTGATCGTCTCTCTGCAACATTCTCTGAATCACCGACTTAAAACAAGTACGTGGATCAGTTGTTCTGACTTCGCTGCTTGTTCTAAGTCAGTGACTCAGAAACTGATGACGCTAAAAGGTCATGATGACATCCCAGCAATTAGCACTGTTTAAAAGGGAAGAAAGTGTTGGCAATATCCATATTTGTCTCTGTACAGGCTACTTTTAAAGTTAACCTGTGCCCAAATCCTGTGCGATATAAAGTCAACAGCAGAAAATGTTATACAAATTGCCATCTTATGATCATTCCATTTCTGACTTTATTATAATATTTTGTTACTGTAATACTTAATTTTTTATGTGCATGGAGTGAGGCATGGACTGAATGTAAATTGTCCCCTCCCCTTCCTGCCTTATTAAAGAGAAACTGTAACCAAGCATTTACTTTCATCCCAATCAGTATCTAATACCCCCATTCCCAAGAGAAATCTATTCCTTTTCTCAAATAGGTCTTTAGGGGGTCAGTGTGACTGATATTGTGGTGAAACCCCTCCCACAGTGTGACGTCATCACCATGGTCCTGACAGTTTGCTGTCTGTGAACCTTGTTGCATTGTGGGAAATAACAGGTTTTTCCAACTGCCAAGCAAGCAAAATCTCCCTCTGTGCATAGAACTGTCTGTATAGATCACCTGGCAGATCTAAAGATGTCACCACCTGTGATACATTTCAGAATGTAAATCTGGGAGAGGAACAATTTTACAATAGGCAAACACTGACTAAATAATCTATGAATTAATATTGTTAACAGTAAGAAATTTTATTAATTGTTATTTTCACAACAGTTCCTCTTTAAGCTGCTCCCATTGGTCAACTGGCATAATCTCTAGTCATGTGATATCATTGATAAGATTAGTTGATCTCAGTCTTCATTTAAAATAGATCAGCTTTTCATGTGAGAGATAAAACTGTATCTCAAGAACTCATGTAAGGGAAGTATTTTGCTTGTTGTCCACAGAAACCAGTCATATTTTTTGATGCAGTTGCAAATCAGTACTGTAGCATAATAGTTGGAAGTAGGGAAAATGTGTCAGGGGAACCAGCAGTCATTCTCACATACACTGAGGAAGGAAAATGCAGGGCACAGAGTCACAGACTTCCTGTTCCCCCACAAGAAGATGAAAACCTAAATTACAATATCTACAATGCATCAACTAGTATATATTATATCTATTTACTATTAGCATGAAATCCCTCTTGTCTCTTGTATGTACAGTATATCTATAATGTCCAGTGTCCTCAGGGAATAGGTGGAGACAAAAGATGAAGACGGACTCCCTCAGTGATGAATGATGCGCAATATGGACGTTAATCAAGTTTATAGCTAAACGTACAGCAAAGTACCCTCACTTCTGTGGGTCCTAACCATTTAGGACCCTCTGGCTTTAATCACTTCCATAGGCAAACACGGGGGGGATTACAGCTGCCCAGAATCCCCCTCAGACCAGGGTCATGTCTGGGGACAAGCACAGGTTGAGACACCAGCATATCTGCAGGCATCCTGCAGCTCTCAGCGTCTTGCTGCCGCTTGAACTATGCCCTGTCCCGCCCCCTTTCTTTCCCTGCTACAGTTGACCTTGGATGTAGCAGCAGTGTGTGCACAGAGCATAAAGCAGCTCTGGGGAACCTAACAGAGTCAGGTATGAGCACAGCCCTTTGCCCTGTGGTGTGAATGCTTCACTTTCCCCTTCATTACCAATATCGGCTGTCCTCATTATTATCTGTATCTAAACTGTTCCTGATCGATTCCCGTTGTCGGGAGCAGTTGGACATTTAGGAAATAATTGTCAGATCCTGTCAGTCGGATGGGACATTGCATTATGTGTACCCAGCATGATGTCCTACCATATTATTATACTGTATTGTGAGTGGCTGAGGGAGACCTTTCACGAATCCCCTAGGTTTGCTCCCGACTTGCCACCCTTGTGATATTAGAGCACAGGTCATAAAAGTCCTCAATCGGTAATGCCCACTCTCAGCAGGTCTGCCATCAGGGGTGTCTCTGTACTTTTATCTGTAAACGTGATTAAAGTCGATATTGCATATTATTCAACACTGAGGAAGTACCTGTCTTCCTTTTTCGCCTCTACATATGCTCTGAGGACACTGGAGCTAATCGATATCCATACAAGAGACAAGAAGGGATAGCCTGAGAACAGTCGATGGATATATAAGATATACTGGTTGATGCACTAGCATGACAGACTGCATCTGTTGGCTTAACTACTGGCCCAAGAGATCCTATATTGACTTTGCATCAGGGCCCCAGGTTCTCAATCCAGCAATCACCTTTTTTTTGGTTTGAGGAAATCTAGTGTAGCTTCTTAAGGGAGAACACAGTAAATCAATCACCCATGGTCAGCTCCATCCCGACTAGGCAACAGCCAAACAAAATTTAAATCATTAACCTAATCTCTGTTGACACTGCCAAGGAGTAGATAATGAATAGATTAAAAAGATTTGATGAAAAAACATTATAGAACAAAAAAGGGGGTGAAATTGAATGAAAAGACTCAATTGCTAGTGAGTTTGAAGCACAGAGTTTGACACTTTAATTGGTTGCGGTAATAGGAGCTCTCCGGAATATTTATGTTTTTTCATTTATTTGACTTACAAGGTTGTGTGAGTTCAGCAAAGATCAATTTCACTTACTTCCAAAGGATTACACTAAGTCAGTAGAATGGAAGGTAACAGATTATCAAGCCCTTAAAAAGAAAATCTCATTCGGACTAAAAACAGATGCTGATTAAATATGGATTCTTTACAATAGCATCTTACTGGCTTGTCCAACCTATGGTCCAAGTGCCATAACCAGGTCCATAATCTATTCATTTGTGGTCCTCCTAATGTCTAAGGCTTGGTTGTACCTGGGTAGTAGTGATGATCACAACCTGCTAATTAAGATTGCGCAGCATTTTGCGTAAATGTTTGCAATTACCGCTATATATAATAACAATTTTAACATTCAACTGATTCGGTGTAATCCATTCGTAATTTTGCATAATTTTCACCTATTTTTGCGTAATTTCACGCCAAGTTTGGTGGTTAATAGTACATGCTATCGTCCTCAAAATTGCTACACATGTTAAAGTGGATCCGAGGTGAACTTTTACACATTGCATAATTGTGTTCCTTTCCTATTGTTTATAGGGCATTTCTCAAGCCAAATACTTTTTTGTTTTTGTTTTTGTTTTAATACTCTAATTCCCTATAAACTTAAAAAGCCACGCCCACAGGTTTTCAGAGAGCCAAGGCAGTAGCAAGAGCTTATGGGAGCTCAGTCTGGGCAGGAGGAGGGGGAGGTGTTACTAGCCATTGATTTCAGAGGCAGAGGGGGAGGAGGGAGGAGGAGAGGGGATTAGGTTGATGGCTCAAGATACAGATAAGCCTGCCCCTGTGTAATGTTTACAAACAACATGGCCGCTGTCATTGTATCAAAGAAATCAATAATCATATTCTATTAAAACTGTTTGCAGCTAGATTTGCTGTGTAAACAATCTAAACTTTACATAAGATATATAGACAAGTTACTTGTTATAGTTAGTTTTTCATCTCGGATCCGCTTTAAGGAGAAGGGTGGAAACAAGGTAAAAAGATTCCTTTGCATTTCTAAAAATCAATTTTCTCAAAAACTGCAAGGACTTTTTGACAATTTTTTTTTGCCTGGTTCCCATTATTCCCCTTAACATATTTAGGAATTTTGCGGGCTATGCTATTAACTGTTAAAGTTGGGGTGAAATTATGCAAAAATTACACAGACATGACGGTTCCTGATTATGTTTTCAAACAAAAATAATTACGGTTTTACATCGTAATTGCGAATTACAATGCAAAATTATGATTATGCCAAATTTGTGCTCATCACTAGTGAGTAGCTAACTAAACCCGGATCATATACTTCCTTCAATGATGCTCTCTGCTTGAGTTTACTGTCACATGAGTTGTCATTGGGGACAGTATAAACAGCAGTGCTATTTGAGGTGAACTGGGGAAAGTATGGAGTTTTTAAGTTTGGTACAGTTGTTTAGTACAGTTTCTGTTCTTCTTCTGGCAAGCGATCAGTGTCCCTCTAACTTGTTATAACATTCCATAGTAACAACTATGGGAGTAGCGTATTCCCTATATAATGGCATAGCCATAGCCAGCACTCCTCTTCAGAAAACGTTTATCGGTTCACATCCAATGTTTCAAGCACACAAAAAAATCCCTTTATCAGGGAATGCAGTACAAATTAAGCCATGGGCCCTAGGCGCACAAATGAAAAGATAGTAAGGTAAGACATTGACTCCCTAAGCACTGTTTACTATTTTAATTAAAACAAAGTTTCAGTTATCATTCTTAAGGTGGCCACTAACAAAACAATTTGCCGAACGATCTTTTATGAACGATTCTTCGCATGAGTGATCCGAAATGATCGTTTGGGACCGCTAATGGCCAAAAGTCTCCTAGACCAATCCGATCAGATTAATGAAATCGATCAGAATTTCAGTTTGATCCCGTCAATCTGATCAGATTAATTAGGAGATTTATGTTCATTAGTAGTCCCAAATGATCATTTACGTTTGTTCAAATGCAGAATCATTCTTAAAAGATTGTTCGGCAAATTGTATCGTTAGTGGCCACCTTTAAGCCTGGTACAGAATTAATTTGCATTGGCCAATGATGGATCCATTTTACCACCTCCATGTACTATGGGCTAACAGATGTTTTTAATTTTTTCTTCTAGTGCTTTTCATTCTGAATTGCACTGGCACATGTCAACTCTATGATCTTCCATGCTTCACTTTAAATGTTTTTACACACAGGAAATGCCCGGGAATGCTTTCAAATGTTTTTTTATGTATTATTATTATTTTTTAGGATTCATATAGCGCCAACATATTACGCAGCGCTGTACAATAAATATAATTACAGACAATAACAGGGGTGACAGCAAAATACAGGTAATAGTCAATAAATACAACAATACAGGTAATAAGCAATAAGATACACAACACAATGCAGATAGTAATACAATGGCACTGGAGTGGTAGTGGTAAAAATACAAGTTCCATAAATCTGGGTAAAGTGCACACAGTTAAATATGATACACAAGGGAAGAGGTCCCTGCCAAAGGCTTACAATCTAGAGGGAGGGGTTGGTGACACAAAAAGAGGGGGTTCATCAAGAAGTTATTGGCAGTGTTGAGTTGAATTAGACCTCCTTGAAGAAGTAAGTTTTGACTGTTTTTTTGAAGGTGGGAGCAAGCCTGATGGGCAGTGGGAGAGAGTTCCACAGGATGGGGGCAGTTCTAGTGAAGTCCTGTAGTCATGCATGGGAGTGCGAGATGTGTGGGGTGGTTAGGAGGAAGTTTTTGGAGAAGCGAAGTGGGCTGCCAGGTGTATATCTGCTGATCAGGTCAGAAATGTACGTTGAGCAGGACTTGTGTATAGATTTGTATGCCAAACATAGGATCTTGAAGCTGATTCTGAAGCGAATTGGAAGCCAGTGGAGGGATTTGCGTAGGGGAGTTCATGATGGATTGTAGTGGGGGCGATGCGGTTTTGAGGAAGTCCTGACAGGAGGGAGTTGCAGTAGTCCAGGCGAGAGATGATGAGGGCATGGACAAGGAGTTTGGCAGTGTCTGGGGTCAGGAAAGGCCGGATCTTGGAGATGTTGCGTAAATGGAAATTGCAGGCCTTTGCTACGGTTTGGATGTGAGGGGTGAAGGAGAGGGCTGAGTCGAGGGTGACACCCAGGCAACGGGCTTGTGTGGTTGGACGAATGATTGTGCCATTGACAGTGACGTAGAGGTCTGTGGGGGGGGTGAAACAACACTGGGCGGGAAGATTAGGAGTTCATTCTTATCCAGGTTTAACTTTAGGAACCTGGCAGACATCCAGGATGAGATAGCCGAGAGGCAGGAGGATACCTTCTCCATGGTGGTGGTGGTGAGGTCAGTGGTATGGAGGTAAATCTGGGTATCATCTGCATATAGGTGATAGTTGAAACCTACAGAGGAGATGCGTTTTCCCATGGAGGCGGTGTAAATTGAGAATAGTAGGGGACCAAGAACAGAGCCTTGGGGGACCCCAACCGAAACGGGGATGGAGGATGAGAACCATTGAAAGAGGTCTTAAAGGAGCGATTTGAGAGGTAGGAGGAGAACCATGCTAGGGCAAGGTCTTGGATACCCACAGATTGCAGGGATTGAAGAAGCAGGGAATGGTCAACAGTGTCGAATGCTGATGAGAGGTCTAGGAGAAGGATAGTGTATTAGTGTATCTAAAAGTAGTTACTGAATTTTAGTTTTGGGATAGTGATGAACGAAAATGCCAATATTTGTTTTCACATTAATTTTTGTGAAAATAATGTTACAATCGATTTTCAAGTGAAAACGCCATTGAAAATAAGTTTGGGTTTTCTTGTGCTTTTGCGCTTTTCAGAATTTTTCACACGAAAAAATATTGATTTTTTTTTTTTGTTTTGCAGTTTTATGGTATTTTTTTTGCTGTAAAATATCCTTTTCAGCGTTTTCGGTGTAAAATATTGATTATTTACACAAAATGTTTTATTTGAACTAGAAAATAGCATTGTTGATGCAAAAATGACTTTGACTAAAATTCGCAAGAAACACTGATCTCTTGTTATCCTACACAAGCTCCGATTTATTTAAACTGAAAGTGGCAGCTAATGATTGAAAGGTTATTACAGTAAGTATAATAAGGTGGAGATGAAATAAAGTCTTTCTGAGGAGAATGATCAATGTTTACCGTATATTAAATGATCTAAAAGTACATATATTTTTAATAACATATATATGTTATGGAAATGAAGCTAACGCAGGAATCCATTGTTTAGGTCACCCCTGGTCTCTCGGTATTACGCTGAGGCTCACATCTCGCTCACAGAGTGATCGCGGCAGGCAAAAGGCGAACGCACTCATCTGGAGGAGACACGTGGAGAAACACATGTGAGTTTTATACTATTTTTAGTAGTGATGATCGTAATGTGCAGATTACGGTTATCCAAAATTTTGCATACATTTTTGCACTTACGGCCATTCGGAATTACAATTGGACATTCAACTGATTTTGTGTAAGCCATTCGTAATTTTGCTTAATTTTTGCTCAATTGCTTGGTGACTTTAACCTCCTTAGCGGTAACCCCGTGCTAGACACGGGGTAAGCCGCCGGAGGGTGCCGCTCAGGCCCTGCTGGGCCGATTTAAATAATTTTTTTTTGCTGGACGCAGCTAGCACTTTGCTAGCTGCGCCAGCACCCCGATCGCCGCCGCGCCCGATCGCCGCTATCCGGTGCGGCGCGCGGGCCCCCCCCCAGACCCCGTGCGCTGCCTGGCCAATCAGTGCCAGGCAGCGCCGAGGGGTGGCCCGGGACTCCCAATGACGTCCCGACGTCAGTGACGCCGGTGACGTCATCCCGCCCCGTCGCCATGGCGATGGGGGAAGCCCTCCAGGAAATCCCGTTCTTTGAACGGGATTTCCTGATCGGAGATCGGTGAAGGCGATCGAAGAGGGCGGGGGATGCCGCTGAGCAGCGGCTATCATGTAGCGAGCCCTCGGCTCGCTACATGATTTAAAAAAAATAAAATAAAAAAAAACTGCTGCGCTTCCCCCTGGCGGTATTTTTCATACCGCCAAGGGGGTTAAGGGTTAACAAAAGTCACCAAGTGCTATCGTCACCACAATTGCTATCTATAATTAAGGGAAAGGGTAGGAACAAGGCAAAACCATTTTTTAAAAAGTTTTTGAGAAAATCAATTTAAAAAATGCAAAGGTTTAAAAACCATTTTTCCTTAGCATTTTTAAAATTGATTTTCTTAAACACTACACAGTCTTTTTGAAAAAAGATTTTTTTGATTTTTTTTTTTGCCTTATTCCCACTATTCCTCTTAAAGGGAATCTTAATTGACACACAAAAAAAAGAGTTTAAATTACCTGGGGCTCCTACCGGCCCCCTGCAGACGTCCTGTGCCTGCGTTACGATGCACCAATCCTCCGGTCCCCCGCCAGAGCTTAGTTTCGTTTTTAACGACTAACCAGTTGGCGGGCCACTGTGCCTGTGCGGCCCTGGCTGCGTGTGGCCTCACTGACATCACCGTCCCCATCCGGCGCATGCACAGTATTAGAAATCCTGGTTATGTTTCCTGATTACGTTTACAAACAAGATTATGATTTTACCTGAAATTCTGCATTATAATTTCACATCGAATTTTGAATTACAATGTAAAATTTACAATTATGCAAAATTTGTGCTCATCACTTTTATTGATTAATGGAGACCTGCCAACAGTCTGTTCATTGTTTTATGAGGTATCCCTATTTTTGCACAGCCTTTACTGTGGCCTTTGCCTGTCTATTGAATTATGCACTAGTGGGTGAGTTGTTAACCCTGAGAATCACCGATCCTGATAGCTTTTTCAACTGGATGTATTATTTAATACCGGAAGGGAAGGTTAAGGTTAGGTCAAGTGAGGTCATGTACAGGATTTTCATTACAGTAGATCAGTTAGTGTTAGCCCCCCAAAAATGGGCATACAGCTGGTGAAAACAACATTGCCAAGCTGCCATGCAGCCAAAGCCTCGTTCTGGCAATGAATCTTCCTGTGCCGAATCTCCACTTACTTAACAGTTGGGCACTTTGATTACTGAACTATCAGATGGCGGGTCTAGATGTGTGCCTGGAGATGGGCTTTAGTGCATCTGCTTTGTAATAACCGCAGATGTAGCCGCGACTCCTCTGAACTGCTGCAGCCTGTGATATTCGGTACGGCGTCGTGTTTTTTGGAGTGGGGAGGAAATTCCTCCCTTCTCCTCTGGGAACATCATGTGATACATTTTTGGCAGGATGTCGCACTGCTTAATAAACCAGATGTTACTTATTTACACCTCATCTAGTGTATTTTGTCCAACCTATTTCGGCTAATAGACTCTTTGTCGCGAGGGATTGAATAATGAAACCACAATTAGAAGCAAATATTGCAATTCTGAACGTTGATCATTAATACAGACAGAATTTTGGAGCTGGGATTTTAGGGTGTGTACCGACTCATGTATAAGCCTTTAAAGAGACTATGAAGCCACTTAAAAAATGGATTTTTACCTTTTATTTATGTAAGGCATGTTTTCCCCTGTTAAAACGCCGCCATCCTGCATCAGAACGAGGATTTTTTACCCCCCCCCCAAATCCCCTGTGCAAAATCCACAACTTTCTTGTTCGTGGATTTTGCTGCCCGGGAGGCAGAGCTTTCGGCTGCAGCTCTGCCTCCATGCACGTTAATCTGTGAAGGAAGACTGAGAGGGGCGGGGAGAGGCGGTAATCCGCGCTGATAAACGTGTTTAGAGGCAGAGCTGCAGCCAAAACCTCTGCCTCTCAGGGAAGCACTCCTTGCAATGTGCCCCAGGGGATTTGGGGGGTAAAAAACCCTAGCTCTGCCATGGGATAGTGGCATTTTAACAGGGGAAAACATGCCTCACATAAATAAAAGGTAAAAAGCCGTTTTTAAATTGGCTTCAAACTCTTTTTAAGCATGCAGCTGCATTTGCTGCACCCCAGTAAAGAACTACATGATTTTTTGTATCGCATTGGTTACTGGATAACAGTGTCACTTTACAGTGGATGATTGCTCCTAGTACCATGACTAAGAACCATTGTGAGTCTGACACATTTCAGTTATCTGCTGTATGTTTTTTACTTAGTTTAACAAAGGCTCCACCTTTTCTTTCATCTGCATCCCCATATGTCACATACCCTAACATATACCTTAGAGGAAATGTCAGGCAAAATTATCATATTCAAGCTCTACTTAGGGGCTTCCTCCAGCCTCTTGCAGCCGGCATGTCCCACGCCGCACCTCCACTTTCAGCCTTTGGCCCGGGGTCCCCGCCAGTGCAGAGGCCGACCACGCGAGGTCATCTTCTACTGCCACTGTCAATCGAGTCCACATTGTCCAGAGTGTACTGCGCAGGCGCAGTAGTTTGCCTGACATTTCCTTTAAAGGGAAGGTTCGGGTCCGTAAAAAAAAGAATAAAAATGCAAATCCGCTTACCTGGGGCTTCCTCCAGCCCGTGGCAGGCAGGATGTGCCCTCGGCGCCGCTCCGCAGACTCCCGGGGCTACATGATAGCCGCCGCTCAGCGTCATCCCCCTGCCCGCTTAAATCGCCTTCGGCGATCTCCGATCAGGAAATCCTGTTCAAAGAACGGGATTTCCTGGAGGGCTTCCCCCGTCGCCATGGCGACGGGGCGGGATGACGTCACCGACATTGTGCCGTCATTGGGAGTCCCGATCCACCCCTCAGCGCTGCCTGGCACTGATTGGCCAGGCAGCACACAGGGTCTGGGGGGGCGCGCGGCGGATAGCGGCGATCGAGCGTGGGGCGGCGGCGATCGGTGTGCTGACGCAGCTAGCAAAGTGCTAGCTGCGTGCAGCAAAAAAAAATTTAAGCAAATCGGCCCAGCAGGGCCTGAGAAAACCTCCTGCGCGGCTTTACCGCCAGGAAGGTTAACAAGTTACCAACATCTCTGATGAATGCAAAGTGCAGGGAGCCGAAGTCTGAGTCATCTGTGGAGAGAGCCGTCTGTGTGAGTCATTTGTGCAGGCAGGGAAAGTCTGTGCGAGTCATCTTTCTGAGTCATTTGTGCCAGTCATTTGTGCAGGCAGGGAAAGTCTGTGCGAGTCGTCTGTCTGAGTCATCTGTGTGAGTCATTTGGGCAGGCAGGGAAAGTCTGTGCGAGTCATCTATCTGAGTCATTTGTGCCAGTCACTTGTGCAGGCAGGAAAAGTCTGTGCGAGTCATCTATCTGAGTCATTTGTGCCAGTCACTTGTGCAGGCAGGAAAAGTCTGTGCGAGTCATCTGTCTGAATCATTTGTGGAGTCATTTGTGCAGGGCAAAAGAGAGAATCGCCACACTGCTCTATTCTACCGCTCAATGGGCTGCGGTAATTTACCGACCTTCAAAGGCAGCTGGGGAAATCTTTATGAATTAGCACACAGACCAGGAGAATACCGAGTGTGGTATTTTCCCAACAAGATTTTTTTTTATCGCACTGCTTTTTATGAAACAAGGCCATTGGCTGCTAAAAGATATAACACTGCTCTTCTTTACATCGGTAGTTTTTTCCTCCACATGCAGTTACCCATTCTTCCATGTGCAGCTGCCCCTTTGAGCAGCAGCAACCCAAGACACGGACCTCTGTGGCCCTTCCAAAAACCCAGCCCTAGCAATTAGTACCTTTCTCCCAATCCTGGACCACTGCAGCAAATCAGGCCTCGTCACTCTACTTGTCTCCTGGCCTATTCAAATAGCTGAGATCTACAAAAAGTTTGTGTAAAAGTCCAACTTTCCGATACTATTCTTGTGGAGTGTGAGATCCATTGACGCTTGTTGGAGTTCTCAGAGTCATTGGAGGCATTGATGGCAGCAATACAAAATGGGCAGGCATGCGAGGACTAGCAAGTGGGATTCATTGTTAGCAAATAGCTGCAGCAGAAGAGAGATTGGAAGCCAAGTGCGGCCGCAATAGAAAGGAAATCTCTCCTAATTGAAGATGAGCAGCCCTGTGATGTGGAGGTGGAGTTCAGGAACACCTTCTATAGAAAGTTTTTACAAACCTTGATTGCTGTCATTCGGAAGGGCAGGCCGGCTCCACTCTCAGCTCCGAGCTGTCTCCTCCAATCTAAAATGAATGGGAATTTCACCTACAATGGAAATATTAACTAGAATTGATGTGATAATGCTTACATGAATATTGTGAGTTTTATAATGAAGCCAGACAGAAGACCGGAGACTGGCAGGAAAATAAAAGAGAGGAGAATTAAAATCGCATGCAAGCAGACAGGATATAACCTATCTGCCGACGTTAGATTAAAGCCAACTTAAATCAAGAGCATAATAAAAAAAGCATTTCAAAAAATGACATAATCTGAGGCTACTCTTTGTGGACGGAGACAGAGATGCCCTGTATGGATTAAACGCTTTATTTTGAAAGGCGGGTAAAAGTATTGACTCCAGGTGCGTATCTGGGTAATGTAGCGTCTATGGCAAACACTGAAATGGTCCATGGTCCCCTAGATATTAGAATTCAGTAGTCATGTGCCTCCCAATTAAATAAATAGTCACATTATATATTTTAATAAATTATCTAAAATGTATTATTTTATATTTCTATGCTTCCATATAAAAGAATTAAGTACCAGTAGCCACATTTCTCCACACAGGGATGGTCATAGTCAGCCAACTTCGCTAAGCTGGAACTACGCGTAGTTTTACACAATTACCCTTCTCCAAACTACGGCTTCAAGATAAAATATTCGTTTCATATGCATTTAGTAGACTACGCGTTAAAATACGCAATT
The DNA here is from genome assembly GCF_040937935.1 of Hyperolius riggenbachi. Taxonomy (NCBI): domain Eukaryota; kingdom Metazoa; phylum Chordata; class Amphibia; order Anura; family Hyperoliidae; genus Hyperolius; species Hyperolius riggenbachi. The sequence continues at coordinate 62,476,911 of NC_090653.1, read as the reverse complement.
AGACGTAGTGTGGATCGTGGTGTGTGCGGATGCTTATGCCCGCATGCAGAACATTTTACGCATCAATTCCTCTTTAATTGCTTATACCGGGAACTCTTCTATGCATACATTCCCCTTTCCAATGCGTAAATTTGTAAGCATACAATTGCACGCGGAGAATTAGACACGAGTAACACATTCGTAGTTCACTACGCGATACACGTTAACTATGCATAGTGGGCGTAAGCTACGCGTAGCGGTACTTTGCTACGCGTAAATTCATAAGCGTAGTTTTGAAACTTCACCTACGAACTACGATGCCTAAATTCACACTGGCGTAGTTTCTGCTCATCCCTGCTCCACATCATTCATCAAGTAGCCATATGCCCCCCAATAAAAACATGAAGTAGTCACAAGTCTCCAGATAAAATAATTAAGCAGCCAGGTGCCTCACGATAAACAAATGAAATAGCCAGGTGCGTCAAGATAGAATAATTAAATAGCCAAGTGTGCCCTATATACATAAATTAAGTAGCCATGTTCGCCAGATAACATTAATCTGTGATCTGAATGACAAAGAGGCACAGGGGCAGGTATGGCGCTCATGGTGCTGTGGCGCCCATGGCATGAGCACTGCTGGCACCCCTTTAGATACGTCACTGATCGACTCCAGTAGTATGGGGGGGGCGAAGCAGTTCATCTGAACTGAGGTGCATATCACCAGATGATGGCGCGGCTATAGCTGTAATGCTATAGTCTGCGCCCAACATTTTTGAGGTTCAGGTGATTGCTGGACCCCTTCTCCCTCTGAGTTGCTCAGAAGGGGAATAGTATTTAATGCTGCCCAGTGATTCAGCGGCAGAAGGGTGGGCCGTCATTTGGCTTGCCCAGAGCCCCACTGACTAGGCGGCATTCTGATATGTACACTAGGAAGGGCTGCTTCTGGACATTTTGGTTCCTCAGGCAAGACATCTTTCGTCCACCCAATTTTGTATACAAGAAGGTGATAGTCTATATTAAAATGTACCCCTAATGAAAAGACAGAGCCCTCTATGGGCTTGATTCACAAAGCGGTGCTAACTGTTAGCACGCCTGTGAAAACCCCCTTAGCACGTCTAAACGAGCTTTTTGCGCACAAAACATTATGTGCGCAAAACTACACAGAGCGCAGGGCGCTCCACGCGAAGTGCCCATTTAAGCCTATGGGACTTAGCGCGCGCATAGGACTTTGTGCGCAAAACTTTGTGCGCGATCTGATTGAGAAATCCGGTGCTAACCTACTTAGCACCCTGGTTAGCACCTCTAAAGACTTTAGACGTGCGAAGTAGGTTAGCACGGCTTTGTAAATCAAGCCCTATGTAAGCTTCCTGTCTCATTGCTTCCAGGATCTGCGACGGAGGGTCTCAGGGTTAAGAACTCATCCACTTACCCGTAACTGATTAGACAGGTCTTCACAGCTCCACCCCCTCCATTGACAAGGCAGCTGTAGACAATTTTTCAGAAGTCTTCCAAAGCTTTGGCTGCCCCCACCTGCATTGCTACAGCCCACCCCCAGCTCAAAAGACACCAATTAGGCCATGGCTGCTGAGCTGAGGCGGCCGTGGAGATGCAGATGGGGTGGACAGAGCTTTGGCAGACTTTAGAAAAACATACCATAAAAGTTTTGCCGAGGTGTGTGTGTGTGTGTGTGGGGGGGGGGGGGGGGGTGGAGAATTTGATGAATTATGGGCAAGCAGGTGAGGTATTAACCCTAAGACATGCTGATCCTGGCAGCGTTTGAACAGAGCCTTACAGCGGTTTAAAACTCGGACATAATATTCAATAAAAACATGTTTCCCTACTTTTTATATGTCATACGGTTATCATATTTACATTTGTGCATAAGTATTATTATTCATTTATAAGTTATAGCTTCCCAAAAGTACAGTTTTTTGCTTTATGAGCTGACTTTGCATTTTATTAATAACTGCTTTTATTCAGTCATTCATTCATTCATTCATTCATTCATTCATTCATTCATTCATTCATTCAGGCACACATGGTTTGACTCTCTCTCTGTGTCCAGGATCTCCTGCACAGTCAGAGAATGTGTCACATTCCACACTTGATACATTTAAGTAAACACAAGATTACATTGTTTAACTTTCGGAAGCGGCCAGCTCTGAAGACATTGAAGCTTCTAAAGCCTGTGTTAACCCTTTGAATGATGTTCTAGTAAAAAAAAAATGCTGGTTGTATATAATATGCTGTAAATAATCTATTAGAGCAAAGAAGAAATGCTGGGTTATATTACGCTTTAAGGTACCCGACTCTAAAGGATACACAAATTATCGGACCAGAAACACCTCCCTGGCACAAACTCAAGCCCCCTTCCTATAATTATTATGTGGGATGTGTAGACACTTTAAAAAAAATTATACTGTTTATGTACAACCTGGGTATTTACAGATTATAAAACTGTCTTGTATTCACCCCTCCCGCCATAAGCTTCTCATTGTGCGCAGTATGTTGTCCCTCCTCCCTATTCCATAGTAACAGATGTGTTGCTAGCCTCTAGGCTTGTGACATGTCTCTACAGAAATCAACCCTGAATCACCACCCTAGAGCAGTTTCTAGGCTAACTTGCACACAGGGCAAGGCTGTGAAAATTTCACCCCCTTCTCCCACACCCCCGTGGACTCGCAAACACTTCCTTTTTAGAGACAGACACAGCCACTGGTCACAAGTAGATCTGCCTACTTATTAGTGACCAGCCGCTCATCCAGGAGGAAGCAGGGACCAGGAAAACACACAGGCAAAGACAGCCCAGAAAGCAGACAGCCTGCAGTACCGCTACAGGACATCAGGTGTCATCATGCGGTGGTGACGTGATGCTGACTGGATGTCGTATGCAGGCAGCACAGGAGGAGTCAAGGAAGGTGATCGGGCTGGTAGTCTTCTTTCTTCTTCCATTAGGCTGCACCACGCGTCACCAGCTCCCTAGCGGTTATGTCCTGCTGCCTGCACCCCCCTTTTTCTATTTGCCGGTCTGCACCCAAGGCGACCACCCTGCCCGCACTGCCCAAGAAACGGCCCTGCACCACCAAAGGGATCAGGTCCCCATCCCAGCAGGCACAATCCTTGTACCTGTTTACGAGGCTTTACTCTGTGGAACTCATTGTAACAGACTCCCTCCAGACTTGAATATTTTCCTCTCTGCCCTTACCCAGCACTATTGAGTAATTCTAGTCCTATTTCCCCTACCTACTGTATCCTTTGATCCCCACTTCTTACACTGTAAGGTCAGTTGGGCAATGTCCTTTTTTTGTATCATAAGGCCTGTTTACAATTGCGTGTTGCGTTGCGGATTTCAGGCACTCATTATAAAAGCTGTGCCCGCTATGTAATGCCACAATTTGCATACTAGCATGCCTTCGGGCCCCAAAACTTACCGCTGCTTTGTGGCAGTGCCCAAATGTACTTTCTTTGCTGTGTCAGTATGAAGCTGCTGAAATATGATCTATGCTGTGCTCACATGTGTTTACAAGCTAGATATGACAGTACAGTTTCTAGGAGAAAAAAAAGACTAAGGGAGCCAGGGCCGGATTTACCATTAGGCACTGTGGGCACGTGCCTACAGGCGCCTGATGATGGAAAGGCAGCTCTTTCTCCTGCCATGTGCCTGTCTTACCCCTTCCCTATGCACAGTCCTGATGAGAATGAGAATGAGAGGTTGCTCGCTCACTTCCCTTCAATCAGGGGCTCTTCTAGTTACTTAATACTGAGGTTCCTCTAACTACCTAATACTCGGGGGCATCTCTAGCTACGTAATATTGAGGGTACTTCTGGCTACCTAATACTAAGGGGCACCTGTAGCCAGGGTCGGACTGGGACACTAAGGGCCCACCAAGGAAGTTTCAGCCGGGGCCCCCCCCCCGATCCCCTCCTCCTCGCCACCCCCCCATTTTGGGCTCACATACACATGTACTCTAGAAATTTTGCATGAGTTTATGGTAGGGAAAAGATTGTGAGCACTTCTGAGGACAGTCTCCAATAGGGATATGTCCACATGCGGCGCGCGCAGCGCGCCGCAGCGAAAGTAAATGGGTGTCACCACGCACTGGAACATCGGCGTGGTCACGATGAGTCATGGGCAGACTTAAAAAAAAAAAAAAAAACACAACATAAGTAGCGGTGTTATTCACAGAGATTAGGTCCGACCAGATACATTTTAGATAAAATATTCAAGTAGTTACATGCCTCATGATAATTCATCAAGTAGTCAAATCGCAGCAGATTTTCCGACAAAATGCAATCAGGTTGGCGGCTGATACCCCCACAAAATGCAATCAGATTGGCGGCAGATACCCCCCAAAATGCAATCAGGTTGGTGCCAGATACCCCCCCCCCCCCCAAAAGTGGGCAGCAGTGACCAGAAAATCGTAATGTGGGCAGCAGACACCTGAAAATCGCAATGTGGGCAGCAGTGACCAGAAAATCGTACTGTGGGCAGCAGACACCAGAAAATCGTAATGTGGGCAGCAGACACCTGAAAATCGCAATGTGGGCAGCAGTCACCAGAAAAGCGTAATGTGGGCAGCAGACACCTGAAAATCGTAATGTGGGCAGCAGACACCAGAAAATCGCAATGTGGGCAGCAGTCACCAGAAAAGCGTAATGTGGGCAGCAGACACCTGAAAATCGTAATGTGGGCAGCAGACACCAGAAAATCGCAATGTAGGCAGCAGTGACCAGAAAATCGTAATGTGGGCAGCAGTGACCAGAAAATCGTAATGTGGCCAGCAGTCACCAGAAAATCGTAATGTGGGGAGCAGACACCTGAAAATCGTAATGTGGGCAGCAGTGACCAGAAAATCGTAATGTGGGCAGCAGTGACCAGAAACCCCCCTCCCTCACCTAGGGGCCCCCCCTCCAGAATTGCAGCCAGCGGCAAATAATCACTTACCAGCATGACGGAGATGAGATCCGTAGCTCTGCGTGCCGCTGGCTGGTCTGCTCTCTGCTTCCTGAACTGACTATCCAATCACGCTCTCGCAGTACTTCCTGTGAGAGCGTGATTGGACAGTCAGTTCAGGAACCAGAGCAGACCAGCCAGCGGCACGCAGAGCTACGGATCTCATCTCCGTAACTCATGCCGTTAAGTGATTCTTCCCCGCTGGCTGCAATTCTGGAGAGGGGGGGGGAGCGCGGAAGGGGGGCCCCTAGGTGAGGGAGGGGGGGGGGAGGCTTCCGCCCCTCCCCGCCGATCTGTGCACAATGTCCCCCCTTCCTGCGCTTAGCCCCCCTCCTTTTTAGCACTGGGGCCCCCAGGAGGCGGGACGGCCGGGGCCCACCGATGGGACCATCGGTGGTTCGGTGGGCCTGTCCGAGGCTGCCTGTAGCTACCTATGATGGGCAAGGGAAGTAAGAGAGAAGTGACAGCTGGGCCAGCCAGGACATTTGCGGTGCATTTCGGTGGGGGTTTGAGGGTTCATGGAGGGCAACGTCTAAGGTGCCAGGCCATCTGTACCTATAGGCTCCTGTAAGGTAAATCCGGGCCTGAAGGGAGCAAATTACATTAGGATTGGCTTCAGTCAGAGCCAGTAAAAATGCAAAATGCCTGAAACAGATTTCTCCTTATTTACTATATAAAATTCACTGAAATCAAAACGTGGACAGTACAATACATACAGTGGTGTGAAAAACTATTTGCCCCCTTCCTGATTTCTTATTCTTTTGCATGTTTGTCACACTAAAATGTTTCTGCTCATCAAAAACCGTTAACTATTAGTCAAAGATAACATAATTGAACACAAAATTCAGTTTTAAATGATGGTTTTTATTATTTAGTGAGAAAAAAAACTCCAAATCTATATGGCCCTGTGTGAAAAAGTGATTGCCCCCCCCCCCCCTTGTTAAAAAAATAACTTAAAGGTGGTTTATTACACCTGAGTTCAATTTCTGTAGTCACCCCCAGGCCTGATTACTGCCACACCTGTTTCAATCAAGAAATCACTTAAATAGGAGCTATCTGACACAGAGAAGTAGACCAAAAGCACCGCAAAAGCTAGACATCATGCCAAGATCCAAAGAAATTCAGGAACAAATGAGAACAAAAGTACTGTAATTGACATCTTTCAGTCTGGTAAAGGTTATAAAGCCATTTCTAAAGCTTTGGGACTCCAGCGAACCACAGTGAGAGCCATTATCCACAAATGGCAAACACATGGAACAGTGATGAACCTTCCCAGGAGTGGCCGGCCGACCAAAATTACCCCAAGAGCGCAGAGAAAACTCACCCGAGAGGCCACAAAAGACCCCAGGACAACATCTAAAGAACTGCAGGCCTCACTTGCCTCAATTAAGGTCAGTGTTCACGACTCCACTATAAGAAAGAGACTGGGCAAAAACGGCCTGCATGGAAGATATCCAAGGCGCAAACCACTTTTAAGCAAAAAGAACATTAAGGCTCGTCTCAATTTTGCTAAAAAAACATCTCAATGATTGCAAAGACTTTTGGTAAAATACCTTGTGGACCGACGAGACAAAAGTTGAACTTTTTGGAAGGTGTGTGTCCCGTTACATCTGGCGTAGAAGTAACACAGCATTTCAGCAGAAGAACATCATACCAACAGTAAAATATGGTGGTGGTAGTGTGATGGTCTGGGGTTGTTTTGCTGCTTCAGGACCTGGAAGGCATGCTGTGATCAGGGCCAGCCCGCTCATGAGGCGGGGTGAAACTTTTGCCTCAGGCGGCAAATTTCCAGGGGCGGCACCCGCCCGTCCGTGGGTGCGGGGAGCCGGCCGCCGAGCTGGAGGGGTAGCTGGCAGGACGGGGGTATTGGGCCAGCGGCGGGGAGGGGGGTCGGACTCCCCCCCCCCCCCTCCCTCGCCTGGGTCCCCCGTCCTCCGCTCCTCTCCAGCCTTAAATAGAAGCAGCCGCTATGTGTAAGAGGAACCGACCCCCCTCCCCGCCGCTGGCCCAATACCCCCGTCCTGCCAGCTACCCCTCCAGCTCGGCCCCCCCCCCCCCCCCCCACGGGGGGTGGCGGCGGCAATTTTTTTAAAAATTTGCCTCATGCAGGAAAAAAGTCTAGGGCCGGCCCTGGCTGTGATAGATGGAACCATGAATTCTACTGTCTGCCAAAAAATCCTGAAGGAGAATGTCCGGCCATCTGTTCGTCAACTCAAGCTGAAGCGATCTTGGGTGCTGCAGCAGGACAATGACCCAAAACACACCAGCAAATTCACCTCTGAATGGCTGAAGAAAAACAAAATGAAGACTTTAGAGAGGCCTAGTCAAAGTCCTGACGTGAATCCTATTGAGATGTTGTGGCATGACCTTAAAAAGGCGGTTCATGCTAGAAAACCCTCAAATAAAGCTGAATTACAACAATTCTGCAAATATGAGTGGGCCAAAATTCCTCCAGAGCGCTGTAAAAGACTCGTTGCAAATTATCGCAAATGCTTGATTGCAGTTATTGCTGCTAAGGGTGGCCCAACCAGTTATTAGGTTCAGGGGGCAATTACTTTTTCACACAGGGCCATGTAGGTTTTGAGGTTTTTTTCTCACTAAATAATAAGAAAACATCATTTAAAACTGCATTTTGTGTTCAATTATGTTATCTTTGACTAATAGTTAACGGTTTTTGATGAGCAGAAACATTTAAGTGTGACAAACATGCAAAAGAATAAGAAATCAGGAAGGGGGCAAATAGTTTTTCACACCACTGTACACTATGTACATAGAACAAGCATTTATCTGATTGAAGTTAGGTTGTAAAGTACCCTGTGTTGTTTTCCACTTGGTTTGTCCATGTTAAGTACATAAAACAACCAAACATTTCTTTTGTGCATGTTTTACAATGTTTTATTTCACAGAGCACTAAAATGGTTGTGTTATTGATAGCTAAATTGCTCCTAATATACAACCAGGCTGACCTTATTACTTGGGCTGATAGAACTATTTACTTGTGAAGTTTTCACATTACATCTTAATAAGGGATCTCTGGAAAGAGTGTGACTGTTTAATTAGATAATTAAATGGAGCACAACGCTCTCAAACCTGTTTATTTATTGACTAAAATGTAAAATGACTCCTTCACCTGAAAGGAATTATCAAACGGCTAATGTACTGGCCTGGAGCCGAATTCGCTGGGGTGTTGGGGACATAAAATTTCATCCCTGTGGGGAGAAGTAATAAAAAAATACATCTTCTATTTCCTGTTTTCTAATTAGGCAGTTTCTAGGCTATTACAGATAACCCCTCAACTACGGAGAGCGCGCAGCGTTTCTTGCGAAGCCAGGATTTATCTTCACACAACGCGCGCGGCAAAAATCTGCTTTTAATGATCAGAATTATTAATTAATTGTAGACAATAAAAGTCAGGCAGATGACCTGTCCGCGCAATGCATCTTCAGCTAATGAAACGTGTAATTATGTTACACTGAGGACGCCTGGCCTACGCATATATTATGCAAAGCAAGAGTGGAAGGCGGCAAGAAACTTTAAAGGAGAACTGTAGTGAGAGGAATATGGAGGCTGCCATATTGATTTCCTTTTAAGCAATACCAGTTGCCTGGCAGCCCTGCTGAGCTATCTGCCTGCAGTAGTGTGAATCACCCCAGAAACAAGCATGCAGTTAATCTTGTCAGATCTGACAAAAATGTCAGAAACACCTGATCTGCTGCATGCTTGTTGAGGGTCTATGGCTAAAAGTATTAGAGGCAGAGGATCAGCAGGATAGCCAGGCAACTGGTATTGCTTAAAGAGACTCCGTAACAAAAATTGCATCCTGTTTTTTATCATCCTACAAGTTCCAAAAGCTATTCTAATGTGTTCTGGCTTACTGCAGCACATTCTACTATCACCATCTCTGTAATAAATCAACTTATCTCTCTCTTGTCAGACTTGTCATCCTGTGTCTGGAAGGTTGCCAAGTTCTTCAGTGTTGTGGTTCTGTGATGCATCCCCCCCCCCCCCAGGCCCCTCTCTGCACACTGCCTGTGTGTTTAGATTATAGCAGGTTCTCTCTGCTCTATTATCTTTTACAAGCTGGATAAATCCTCCTCTGAGCTGGCTGGGCTTTCACATACTGAGGAATTACATACAGGAAGAGCTGTCTGCACTCTGCAGGAAGAAAAACCTTGACACTTCAGTGGAAGATAGTTGCAGGGGGAAAGAAACACACAAATGATCTCTTGAGATTAAAAAGGAAGGCTGTATACAGCCTGCTTGTGTATGGATGTATTTTCTATGTGTGGACATACTGTACATCAACCTACTTCCTGTTTTGGTGGCCATTTTGTTTGTTTATAAACAAACTTTTTAAAACTGTTTTTAACCACTTTTAATGCGGCGAGGAGCGGCGAAATTGTGACAGAGGGTAATAGGAGATGTCCCCTAACGCACTGGTATGTTTACTTTTGTGCGATTTTAACAATACAGATTCTCTTTAAAAGGAAATCAATATGGCAACCTCCATATACCTCTCGCTACAGTTCTCCTATAACCCTCTTGGCGGTACGCAGTTTCTCGTCCGCCGGGAGGTTTTTTGACCCCATAATTTTTTTTTACCGCTTTAGCTAGCATTTTGCTAGCTAAGCGTATGCTTTAGGTTGCTCCGGTCCCTCCCATGCCCGCCGATCGCCGCCGGCTATATGTACCTCGCCACAATCCCACGAAGAGCGCAGTTTCCCGATCGGCTTCCGGCGTTGCTATGGCGACGATCGGAGATTACGTCATGACGTCATCGACGTCATGACGTCAGCCGCAATACCGATCGCCGCCATTGCGATGCCTGGAGCCGATTGGGCGGCTGCGCCGGCGTGGGAACGCTGGGGGCTACGTATCCCGGAAGTAACTGCGGGCAATCGAGGGGGACCGGAGAAACTTTGTGCATACGCTTAGCTAGCGAACCGCTAGCTAAAGTGTATTGCACCAGTTTCTTTGTTTTTTTAAGTCCTGGGGCCATGTGATCCTCCGCGGTGGCTACCCCATGTATAGCACAGGGTTACCGCTAAGGAGGTTAAAGACAGCTAGCTAGCGATGTGATTCATTATACTCCATTATACAAGTTAAATAATCGTACTCAATGCCAAGCCGCTGCAACTAAAGCTAACAAAATTTTGGGATGCATTAAAAGAGAAATAAAAACTCGAGATGCTAGCATAATATTGCCCCTGTTTAACTCTCTAGTAAGGCCACATCTGGAATATGGAATTCAGTTCTGGGCACCACATTACAGGAAAGATATTGCAGTTTTAGAGCAGGTGCAGACGATCAACAAAATTGATATGTGGGATGGAAGGTCTCACTTACCAAGAAAGGTTAGATAAACTGGGTTTATTTAGTCTAGAGAAAAGATGCCTTAGAGGGGATCTAATTAACATGTATAAATACATCAGAGGGCAATATAATAGCTTGATGGATGAGCTTTTTGTCCCTAGGCCTTCTCAAAGGACTAGAGGACATGATCTGCGCATGCAGGAAAAACATTTTAGCCATTTAGGAAAGGGTTCTTTACAGTAAGAGTGATTAAGATGTGGAATGCATTGCCTCAGGAAGTTGTTATGGCAAACTCTATACCTGCATTTAAAGGGGCTTAGATGCTTTCCTTGCGTTGAAAGACATCCATGGCTACAATTACTAGGTAATGCCTAATGATGTTGATCCAGGGATTTTATCTGATTGCCATCTGGAGTCGGGAAGGAATTTTTTCCCTTTTGGGGCTAATTGGACCGTGCCTTGTGGGGTTTTTTTCGCCTTCCTCTGGATCAACAGGGATATGTGAGGGAGCAGGCTGGTGTTGTACTTTATACTGTTTGAACTCGATGGACGTATGTCTTTTTTCAACCAAAATAACTGTAACTATGTAACTCCTGCCACGCTGAACTCCTGCTATGATCATCCAACTTCAACCCGCACATTGATTTTCCAGCATTCTGGACAGCTTTCTAAGTACCAGCTAGCTGAGAGAAGCATCATGGGTAATGCTAACTCAATAACCCTTGCTCACACAGATATCATCAGCAGACCATGACCTACACATTAGCTCAGCAGTTACAACCAGGGCCGGGCAGAGGCGAGAGAGGCTCCAGCCTCAGGGCGCAGTGTAGGAGGGGGCACACAACTCACTCAGCTATCATTCCCCTATTGTGTTTGAAGCAAAGAGAAATAAGAAAAGGGGATACATGGCAATGACTGCACGCCAGATAACAAGAGATTAAGGTGTTGGGGAGGTTGGGGACCCTGGGCGCCTCTTAGTCCAATAGCAATCAGTGTGTGACGGCTGGGGTGGGAGGGGCGCACTTTGGTGTCTCAGCCTTGGGTGTTGGAGGACCTTGTCCCAGTTCTGGTTGCAACACTTTTTAAAGTGAACCCAAGGTGAAAATAAACTGATGAAATACTGTAAATAATTATATTTCTCCTCCTCCTCCTCCTAAAAATGACTTTATTAAGTATCCTGTTTTTTTTTTTTTTTTGTTTTTTTTTAATGTTGAAACATTTACAAATTAGGTTGAAGGTTTTCCTGTCTCTGCTCAGTGGTAGTCTATTAAGTGTCCTAAAGTGAAAATACATGAACTTTTGAATTTGTCCTATCTCTCCCCTGCCCTCAGAAGTTGTGTACTGCCAGGAAAACCTTTATGGCTGTAATTTGCTTATCACTGATGTTTACTAGACAAGGTACCGACAAGACAGAAGCTGTCAATTCCATGCCTAGAAGAAATGAACTCTTTCAGGCAGGAAAATAACACAAGTAAAACAGCCTGGTTATTAGTATGCTTTGCACTGTACATACACATGTTTACCTCATCATGTCACATGTCGCCTCGGGTACACTTTAAGCAATGTCTCTGACACCTACTGCCACGCTCCTGACAGAATGACGCAGAGTTGCAAACACAAGATTTTTTCGTAGTGTTCGGAGGCAGAGTTTTCAATTAACTTTTCATGCTTCAGAGCACAATTACTTAAATCATGTTTAAATCACTTATTAAAAGGTACAAAGAATAATACATATCTACAGAGAAGGAAAAAAGCCAGCAAGCTTTACCACTGTGATGGTAAAACCCAACTGTAGCTAGAGTGCCTGTTTTTCTTAAGCACTTGCAGGGAAGTTGCCTGTCAGACAGGAGTGTTCTATCCGGTAGCAGGAGATTTGTGCACCTGCTGCAAAAAAAAAGTTTGGTTGGGGGGGCGGGGGGGGGGGAGGAGGGGGCATTTAAAGCGGTATTAAACCCTGACATAATATTCAATAAAAACGTTTCCCAACTTTTTATATGCCATACGATTATCATATTTGCATTTGTGCTTAGGTATTATTATTCATTTACAAATTATACATTCCCAAAAGTACAGATTTTTGCTTTGTGAGCTGACTTTGCATTTTATTCATAACTGGTTTAATTCATTATGTATTAAAGGCAGAAATGCTTTCAGTGTCTCTCTGTGTCCAGCAGCTTCTCCACAGTCACATTCCTCACTTGATACATTTAGGTAAACACAAGATAACATTATCTACAACTTTGGATGCGTCCACATTACTCTGCCCTGAACTTTCCAGCCCTGTGTGTAACCCTTTAAATGCTGTTTTAGTAAAAAAAAAATGCTGGTTGTATATAATATGCTGTAAATAATTTTTTAGAGCAAAGAAGAAATGCTGGGTTTCATTCCGCTTTAAAGAAAACCTGTACTGAAAATAAAAGTCAAAATAAGCATACACAAGTCATACTTACCTTCCATGTAGTCTACTCCTCAGTGTCTTTCTCCTGTCCCGCGTCCTGTTTGTTCACTATGATCAAGGGAATTTTCCGTCCTCCATTTTGAAAATAGCCATTACCCCATAACAGTTTTCTGGTCAGCACACAGTTAAACTGTAACATCGCCCACTTGAGCCATAGGGAAACATGGACATTACCGGGTACATCAGTTTTCCTCTCAGCTATAACTGACAGCAACTGATATTTTACTGACAGCAACTGATATATTTCAGATCTGACAAAATATTGTCAGAACTGGCAGGGATCATTGTCAGAAGAAAATGGTGAGCTTCTGAGAGGAACTGATGGCAAGGTAACTGTGTAATGTTCATTTGAAATTACCTGATGTGTTTATTTTAAATATTTTTACTCAGTACAGGTTCTCTTTAAGGTTAGGTGTCAGGTAGGGTGTTTGTGTGGATATGTTGTGTGGATGTGCTGGATAATATATACAAGATTTCTTTTGACTATAAAAGGGCGCCAGATATAGCCAATATTTTTTACATATCAATGCAGCTACAAGGAGGACACCCAAAGATCGGTTACATCAGCAAGTGCCTAAATTATATCAGTTCATTCGGTTATATCCATTCAAAATAACATATATGTTTGCCATGGAATGCGGCGAAGATTATGCACCACCATGGAGATTAAGGTATGACACAACCGGGGGCGGGGTTAGGGTTAGGCATCACAAGGGGGCTCTTAGAGTTAGGCACCACCATGGGGTCTTTGGGTTAGGCACCGCCGGGGAGGGTTCTTTGCTTTCTTATCTACATCATTTTTTTTTCAGCTATATCACTTTTCTTGGCTATATCTGGTGCTGTTTTATAACCGAAATAACAATCTCGGCTATATCTGGTGCCCTGTAATAGCTGAAAAAAAATCTTGGATATATCCAGGGCCCTTTTATAGATGAAAGAAAATCTATGCTATATCTAGTGCCGTTTTTTCCAGGCACCCTTTTCAAATGGATGCGTTCTATAACCTTTGTCTCTGTTTGCTGGGGAATGGAAATAGCTTTTAGCAATTAGACAATACCTTGTGTACTTGTTTAGCAACAAGGTTAAGTTAAGGGATCTGTAACTTTATCTGCGTGTCAGTAAAGTATTCTCTTTTTAAGTCATGTTAAAGTTAACCTATACTCCTGCTACATTCTTGTCCTTTCTTCAACAAATTACAACCAGTGAATCAGGGACAGGCTCATGTGTGTCCGGTGCTCACCGATGCATGGGAGAGAAGCGATAGTGAGCCCATTTGGTCTAGTCCCACAGAGCAGCTAATGTAACACCAATCAATAAAAAAACTTTAAGCTGGCCTCAAGAGAAAGGTGTCACAACACACAATGCTCACAGCTTTCTGCTGGTAAGGGCTTCAGAGCTGCAGACCGGTCATAGTGACCCACGACTGCTGCTGAAGCAGCTGCAATCGGCACATAAATGAATCTCCCCTTCCCAACCTACAGAGGAGATGAGTTGATACAGATCTCTGCATTTTCCTTCGTAGTGTGTTGTTAAGGTTGTTATACAAAGATTCTCCTACATTAGATCATGTTGATGAGACTGAAGCTGACTTGCTTACTTGGGAGGAAAGTGAGGCTCTAATTAACCTTGAGTCTTCCAACGGCAAGGCAAAAATGTATTGCCTGTCACTGGACAACTCCGGACAGAATGAGCAGTCCCTCGGAGGGGCTCACAATCTAATCCCTACCATAGTAATATGTCTATATCATGTAGTGTATGTATCGTAGTCTAGGGCCAATTTATGGGGAAACCAATAAACTTATCTCTATGCTTTTGTGAGGTGGAAGGAAACCAGAGTGCCCGGAGGAAACCCACACAGACACAAGAAGAACATACAAACTCTGTATAGATAGTGCCATGGCTGGGATTTGAACCAGGGACCCAGCGCTGCAAAGCGAGCGTACTGCCCACAACGTCACCATGCTGCCACCGGATGCCTTCTCTGTCCCGACTTTCCAGAGATGCGTAAGCCTGCAATTGGTGAAAAGCAAGAATTACTAAATACTAAACATTTGCTCAAGAGTGTGAAACGGGCTCACACACAGCCTGCGATGGCACATTCGGAAATCCCAAAGTGAGCTTCTGGCAATTGCTGCAGCGCTCTCCACCTAATAGAAGAAGACAAGGAGAAAAGATAAAATTGATGCACATTATTGTGCTGAGTTTTCATTAATTATTTATAAAGATGTGTTTATGTAATAGAATAGAAATGTTTTTCACTTTGTATTTCTTTTCACTGTTTTTACCTATCTACCTAAGTAAGGTGTAGATATCTGGAGTTACCTTAAGAATCGATGTATATTCCCCAAAAATGATTATCCACCCATCCTCTCCAGGTATGGGAGATGGAGTTGAGTTCTTTGTCCTTGACCAGTGGACAGGGCTGCTTTGCAAAAAGGGGGAGAGATAGCAAGCGCATTGCCCATGCAAAGACTATGTGGGCTGGTATTGGTCAGGGTTGGAGCACTCACGGTCTCTGCCTTCCCAGGCAGGCAATCCCAGCCTGCATAGGGAAGAAGGTGTTAATAAGGCTTGAGAAGAGGTGTTGTGCTGTTTTTCTATATTTCTTTTTTAAAAGTGAAGGTCCACTTCTTATTTACCATGAATATGTGCATAGGCAGTGTTTAAAGAGAGAGAGAGAGTGAGAACTGTCCAAGAGTTAAACATTTTACAATGGTAAGAAGGCCACAACGTTCCATATAAGATTTTCTTCCCTGAATCAAATAAATCAAGAATGGAGAGTTGACAGTATAGCCCATGTTAGAGATCTACCAATGAGCTGGGTACTTATGACCAATGCATGGGCATTTCAGGGGCATCAGGGGGGGTACATGAACATTACAGGGAACGCTGGCAACGATGGGGCGCCAAAAGGTTGATTGGCGAAAGATTTTGTGCTGAAATGGATCAGGAATGGGCCTGCTGCAGCCAACAAATCTCTCTCTCCAATCAGATTCAGTCAGAGAGAGATTTGTCTACTGGTTGAGTGGCTGCCACAATTGCTAGATGTATGGTTACCTATAGATTTTGCTTTTATTTCCAATATAATATTATGGATCCTGTAAAGACAACTTGTTTCAGGTTTTACAAACTCTGTATTGCATGTAATATTCATGACAATGAACAAAGTTTATAATATTGTTGTAACTTTGAAAATCCTTTAATAAAAAACAGTTACAACCCCCCCCCCCCCTCCAAAAAAGAGAGAGATAACACTTATCACTTTGCTGCCATTCATTTATCAGACAAATGATGTAAGCAGTTCGTGCACCTGGCAATAGGATTTTCAGCAATGGGTAGGGAAATGTACACCATATCCTGTTGCATTTAACTGAGGGATCACAAGCTGCAATCCCTGGGCTTTAGTGAATCATGTTAAAAGTGTAGTCCAAACTCTACCTGTTGTCCCTCCCTTTGGTTTTTTATGATTAACTAACTTGTAGACAGTGGTGCTCAGCAGAGCTCGAATATTCGAGTAGCTCGAATATTCGAGTAGCTCGAATATTCGAGCTCTTTTCCAGCTATTCGAGCTCGGTATTCGAGCTCCGAATAGCTGTAGCTATTCGAATGGGCTATTCGCGTACACTCGAATAGCCCATTCACTATTCGAGCTATTCGAGCAAACGGCGCTATTCGAGCTCGGTACCGAGCTCGAATAGCGTCATAGCCCAGATTGATGTCCTTAGAGCCAATCAGAGGGCTCCCAGGCCCTCTGACGGCAGCCAATCACAGAGGGGGACCCTGGCCAGCCCCTACCCTATAAATAGCGGCCGCCATGTTACGTTTCTCCGTCCTTGCCTGAGACTTGCATAGAGAGAGAGTTGCTCCTTTGTGCTTTGGCTTAGCAAGAGCTTTATTGTGGTCATTTACCTAGCGTTTTTGCTCACATACACCTCCTATACACACCTATATTGTTGTTAGTTAGTTAGACATTGTATTTTAGTTAGTAGCTTTTGTGTTACATAGAGACAGGCCAGCTGCTGCAGGCTTACAGCTTTAGGCCTCCGGGCCTGCCTGTGTGGGCAGCTGTCCTCCTGTCCTCTGTTTATTTCTCTCTATTCTATACCAGTATTTCTGCTGTCCTTTACTACTGATTGTATTAGTATTGTAGTTATATACTGTAACTGTACTAGGACACTCACTGTCACTGTTCATAGGCTACTAGCTGCTCCTGCGTGTGTGCACTCACTGTCTGTGTACACACTACACACACTCTATTTCCAAGTTCTGATAACTGATTGATTATTGTAATTGAATATTGTAATTAGTTAGTTGTACTCACTGTTACTACTTACTGTACTAGGAGTCTAGGACACTCAGTCACTGTTCATAGGCTACTAGCTCCTGCGTGTGTGCACTCACTGTCTGTGTACACACTACACACACTCTATTTCCTTCTGATAACTGATTGATTATTGTAATTAGTTAGTTGTACTTACTGTTACTACTTACTGTACTAGGAGTCTAGGACACTCAGTCACTGTTCATAGGCTACTAGCTCCTGCATGTGTGCACTCACTGTCTGTGTACACACTACACACACTCTATTTCCTTCTGATAACTGATTGATTATTGTAATTAGTTAGTTGTACTTACTGTTACTACTTACTGTACTAGGAGTCTAGGACACTCAGTCACTGTTCATAGGCTACTAGCTCCGGCGTGTGTGCACTCACTGTCTGTGTACACACTACACACACTCTATTTCCTTCTGATAACTGATTGATTATTGTAATTAGTTAGTTGTACTTACTGACTGTTACTACTTACTTACTTACTGTACTAGGGACACTCACTCAGTCACTGTTCATAGGCTAGCTCCTGCGCGTGTTTGGGCGTGCGTGCACTCACTGTCTGTAGTGTACACACACTAAATTTACTTGTGATTACTACTGATTATTGTAACTGCTAGTTGTACTTCCTGACTGTTACTACTTACTTACTGTACTAGGGACACTCACTCAGTCACCTCACCCACCAACCCACTCCATTAAAGTACCCCACTTTTCACCCGCCCTTTTAAAAAACTTTTGTCTATACGCCCAAAACATCGAAGATGTCTGGAAGTGGCAGCCAGCGCGGTTTGGGCAGGGGGAAGGGCAGCAAGGGAATCAGGAGGAGAGGGAGCAGCATTGTGGCAAGCCGCGGGCGCGGGCGCGCCACCATGCACAGTTCCGCAGCAGCAGCAGCGTCAGTGGCTAACATTCCTCCCATAGCCACTGGCCGTGGACGCCTTGGGCGCCGCCCAGCAGGAGCATCTGCAACTCACGCTGCAGAGACACAGCAGCAGCAGCGTGCAGCACCTGCTCCGATTTTCCTCCAGCCGGGTCGGAAACGTCCCATTGAGGAAAAGCATGCAGACACTGTGGTGCAACTCATGACGGAGGATGAGCAGCCCGCCATCAGCTCTGCATCTGAGGCCTCCACCCTCACCACCACCACCACCACCCCTGTTCGCAGCAGCCGCCCAGCAGGGTCTGGGGAGGAGGCCAGTTCACCGTCACTCGCCGACCTGTCATTCAGCAGTCTTTTGACCCCAGGCATCATGAGTAAATTGTCTGCTGTTGTTGGCGATCTTGAGGAGGAGATGCTGATGGGCACTTTGGGGGATGAGGGATTGGACAGCAAGACTGTGGCGACAGTCAAGCAGCCCATCCATGCATCAGGAGAGGAGTTTGGGGGGTCCTCATCCCAGCAGGACATGTTTCAGGAGGGGGAGGATGTTGATGACCCGGTGACAGACAGAGACTGGGTGCCACCACCTCCAGGGGATGTCGTCCTCAGCAGCTCTGAGGAGGAGGAGGAGGATGCTCTTGTGGGCCTTGCAAGGAGGCGCATCATTGCAAGCATTGGCAGCAGCAGTAGGCAGGTCCCACAGCCTGCTGGTGTCTCAGGCTCAGCAGCAGCAGCAGCAGCGGCATCTGCCAGTACCACCACCAGCCGCACCCAAGCCCCCCAAGCCCCACCCCCAACCACCACAGGGAGACAGGCAGCAGCGCTTCCATGCCGTAGGGGAATGTTTCTGTCACCAATCTGGCGCTTTTTCACCATGCCCACAGTGTACAGCAAGTACGCCACTTGCAACCACTGTCAGCGGAAGTTGAGCAGACCCCTTAAAGTTCTGCACCAGCTCGCTCATCAACCACCTTGCTGCGAAACATTTCCACCAGCATCAGGAGTTCCAGAGGCTGAAGGCATCTGGTGCTGGCAGTGGCACCACACCCATCACTGCACAGCCTTCAGCAGCAGCAGCAACAGCAGCCACCCGCCCTCCTTCTCCTCCAGCAGCACCAGCAGGAGTGCGGAAACGCACTGCTCCTCCCCCCTCTGCAACTCCTGCCGCCGACACTGAGGCCTGTTCTGGCAGCCAGTCCTCAGTGGCCTCCTCCGCTGTGTCTGCTGATTCCCGTGCCAGCAAAAGGCCACGCCAGAGCCTTTTGAGCGAGTCCTTCCAGGGGGTGGTTAGGGCTCTGCCTCCCAGCAGCCGTCGCGTGCGGCAGCTGAACGGCTTGCTGGCACGGGCCATGTGCTCCCAACTCCTGCCGTACACGCTCGTGCAGGAGGGGAGCGACATTCGTGCGCTGCTTGCTTGCGCAGCCCCAGACTGGCAGCTCCCCAGCAGACACTTTTTCTCCCGCAAGGCCATTCCTGCACTGCACCGCTTTGTGATGGCCAATGTGGAGCGAGGGCTGGAGCACGCGGTTGGTGAAAGGGTCCACGTCACCATGGACTCCTGGAGCAGCCGCTTCGGGACAGGCCGCTACCTGTCCTTCACTGTCCACTGGGTCAGCTTGGTGGAAGGGGGTGAGGATGGGAGAGCAGCAGCGGGCACAGCAGCAGCAGCAACACAGTGGGTGGTGCCACCCCGCAGGCTCAGGGGAACTGCAGCAGGTTCCTCCGATCCTCTGCCATCCTCCGGCACACCTGGCCAAACCCCCCGCCTCAGCAGCAGCGTGAAGGCCCGCCACTGCCAAGCGCTGCTGCACTTGGTCAGCCTTGGGAAGACCAAGCTGACGGCAACCCATGTGTTGGCCAAACTCCAGGAGCAGGAGAGGATTTGGCTGACCCCCAGAGGCCTCAGAGTCGGAGAGGTGGTGGCCGACAATGGGGCCAATCTGGTTGCCGCAATAGACAGGGGAAACCTGACCCACATCCCTTGTCTTGCCCACGTGCTGAACCTGGTAGTGCAGAAGTTCTTGCGCACCTACCAGGGGATGGGCGAACTGCTGGAAACGGCAAGGAACGTTGTGCGTCACTTCCGGCGCTCGGCTGCAGCCTGTGCGAGCCTGGAAGACGTGCAAAAGGAGCTGGATCTGCCACGCCATCGGCTGATCCTTGACGTTCCGACTCGCTGGAACTCCACCCTGGCGATGTTGGAACGTCTGGTTGAACAGAAGCGCGCTGTCAAACAGTACCTTGCCCTGGCCACTGTTTCCGCCGCTCAGAGAAGACCAGCAACATCCCGTCCATCGTCCCCGATGATGACTGGAGGCACATGCAGCAGGTGTGCTTAGTGCTGGCTCCCTTTCTGCAGGCCACTAACATGGTGAGCAGGGACCATGCTATGGTCTGCGAGTGGGTGCCCCTGGTTTGTCTGCTGAAGAGGGCCCTCGATGCTTTGCTGGAACAGGGAGCGGCAGCCTTGGACCAGCAGGAGCGGCAAGCAGCTGCACAGTCCACCCCTGAGGGGGAGGAGGAGGAGGACTTGGTGGAGGTCCCTGACCTTGCTGCTGATGAGGGGGAGCAGCACAGTGCAGCTGAGTTGGTGCGGGGGTGGAGAGAGGATGAGGCTGACGAGGCAGAGGAGGAGGATGAGGACAGCAGCACTGCCGTCGATGTGCCAGCAGACGTGGCCCGCCTCTTCCCAATGGCAGCGCACATGCTGACGTGCCTGCGCAGAGACCCCAGGGTGATCCAGATGAAGCAGAGGGAGGACATCTGGATCAGCATGATGTTGGACCCACGCCTCAAGGGGAAGTTGAGCCAGTTCCTGCCGCCTGCAGGAGGAGACCCAGCGCAACAAATAAGGAGCTTGCAGCAGGCCCTTGTTGAGCGCTTGGAGGAAGCTTTCCCCCAGCCTTCCAACCCCACTGTCCAGCAGTGGGCACAGAGGCAGCAGCAGGTGCCTGCATCCAGCAGCAAGCGCCCCACAGACCTGCTGTCTCTCAGCCACGAGCTCTACGGGACTGTAGAGGCTCCGGCAGCAGTGACTAGAGAGGAGGTGCATGCAGCAGCATCCTCCACCGGTCACAGCCAGCGCCTGACCCGCATGGTGGCTGACTACATGGGGTCCTACAGCGGGCTTGACAGCGATGCCCCTGTTGATCCCATGGAGTATTGGGTCAAGCGCCTGGAGATCTGGAGCGAGCTGGCGCAGTACGCCCTGGAAGTGCTGTCCTGCCCCCCTTCCAGCGTGCTGTCCGAGCGCTGCTTCAGTGCAGCTGGTGGTGTGGTCACCGAGAAACGCTCACGTCTGTCTCACAAGTCTGTGGACAGACTGACGTTTCTCAAGATGAACCAGGCGTGGGTGGAAGGCGAGTTCCTGGCCCCTGTTGTCGGCGAGAGGGGGACATGAACTGGCTAAGAACCATCGTTAATGTGCCTTACCACCCTTTACCACCTCCTGGCTCCTGCTCACTAAGCCAGCCTGGTTCACTTTGACTATTAAGTCGCCTGCAGCCACACATTTTACACCTACAGTGGGCTGCGTACTGCCCTTCTGCTGTCTGTCTGTGTTTCCCACTGCCAGGGTACACAGATTTACCTTCTGCTGCCACTCTGCCACCAGCTATTACGTCAAACAATAGCTGCTCACATTACTCCTCCATTCCTCCTGCTGCTGCTGCTGCTGCTGCTGCTGTCTGTCTGTCTGTGTTTCCCAACGCCAGGGTACACAGATTTACCTTCTGCTGCCACTCTGCCACCAGCTATTACGTCAAACAATAGCTGCTCACATTACTCCTCCATTCCTCCTGCTGCTGCTGCTGCTGCTGTCTGTCTGTCTGTCTGTGTTTCCCAACGCCAGGGTACACAGATTTACCTTCTGCTGCCACTCTGCCACCAGCTATTACGTCAAAAAATAGCTATATCTGTGTAATTGGTTGTAAAACCAAAACTACAAATCCATAAAAAAAAAAAAAAAGGTTTAATTTTTCTGAGGTGCCCGGGTTGAAAACTGTGTTGTCCCAGTTGTGTATTGGACACGATGTGGGCTGCACGACCGCTGTCTGGGACCTCCTGCCTGCTGTGTTTATTTACAGCCCTGGTATCACCGCTAGGTACCAGGGCTATTATGTCACGCTGCCTGCCTGCTGCCACACTCACACTACTCCTCCATTCCTCCTGCTGATGCTGCTGTCTGTCTGTGTTTCCCAACACCAGGGTACACAGATTTACCTTCTTCTGCCACTCTGCCACCAGCTATTACGTCAAACAGTAGCTGCTCACATTACTCCTCCATTCCTCCTGCTGCTGCTGCTGCTGCTGTCTGTCTGTGTTTCCCAACGCCAGGGTACACAGATTTACCTTCTGCTGCCACTCTGCCACCAGCTATTACGTCAAAAAATAGCTATATCTGTGTAATTGGTTGTAAAACCAAAACTACAAAACCATAAAAAAAAAAAAGGTTTAATTTTTCTGAGGTGCCCGGGTTGAAAACTGTGTTGTCCCAGTTGTGTATTGGACACGATGTGGGCTGCACGACCGCTGTCTGGGACCTCCTGCCTGCTGTGTTTATTTACAGCCCTGGTATCACCGCTAGGTACCAGGGCTATTATGTCACGCTGCCTGCCTGCTGCCACACTCACACTACTCCTCCATTCCTCCTGCTGATGCTGCTGTCTGTCTGTGTTTCCCAACGCCAGGGTACACAGATTTACCTTCTGCTGCCACTCTGCCACCAGCTATTACGTCAAACAATAGCTGCTCACATTACTCCTCCATTCCTCCTGCTGCTGCTGCTGCTGCTGTCTGTCTGTCTGTGTTTCCCAACGCCAGGGTACACAGATTTACCTTCTGCTGCCACTCTGCCACCAGCTATTACGTCAAAAAATAGCTATATCTGTGTAATTGGTTGTAAAACCAAAACTACAAAACTATAAAAAAAAAAAAAAAGGTTTAATTTTTCTGAGGTGCCCGGGTTGAAAACTGTGTTGTCCCAGTTGTGTATTGGACACGATGTGGGCTGCACGACCGCTGTCTGGGACCTCCTGCCTGCTGTGTTTATTTACAGCCCTGGTATCACCGCTAGGTACCAGGGCTATTATGTCACGCTGCCTGCCTGCTGCCACACTCACACTACTCCTCCATTCCTCCTGCTGATGCTGCTGTCTGTCTGTGTTTCCCAACGCCAGGGTACACAGATTTACCTTCTGCTGCCACTCTGCCACCAGCTATTACGTCAAACAATAGCTGCTCACATTACTCCTCCATTCCTCCTGCTGCTGCTGCTGTCTGTCTGTCTGTGTTTCCCAACGCCAGGGTACACAGATTTACCTTCTGCTGCCACTCTGCCACCAGCTATTACGTCAAAAAATAGCTATATCTGTGTAATTGGTTGTAAAACCAAAACTACAAAACTATAAAAAAAAAAAAAAGGTTTAATTTTTCTGAGGTGCCCCGGTTGAAAACTGTGTTGTCCCAGTTGTGTATTGGACACGATGTGGGCTGCACGACCGCTGTCTGGGACCTCCTGCCTGCTGTGTTTATTTATAGCCCTGGTATCACCGCTAGGTACCAGGGCTATTATGTCACGCTGCCTGCCTGCTTCCACACTCACACTACTCCTCCATTCCTCCTGCTGATGCTGCTGTCTGTCTGTGTTTCCCAACGCCAGGGTACACAGATTTACCTTCTGCTGCCACTCTGCCACCAGCTATTACGTCAAACAATAGCTGCTCACATTACTCCTCCATTCCTCCTGCTGCTGCTGCTGCTGCTGTCTGTCTGTCTGTGTTTCCCAACGCCAGGGTACACAGATTTACCTTCTGCTGCCACTCTGCCACCAGCTATTACGTCAAAAAATAGCTATACCTGTCTGTGTAATTTGTTGTAAAAACAAAACTACAAAACCATAAAAAAAAAAAAGGTTTAATTTTTCTGAGGTGCCCGGGTTGAAAACTGTGTTGTCCCAGTTGTGTATTGGACACAATGTGGGCTACACGACCGCTGTCTGGGACCTCCTGCCTGCTGTGTTTATTTACAGCCCTGGTATCACCGCTAGGTACCAGGGCTATTATGTCACGCTGCCTGCCTGCTGCCACACTCACACTACTCCTCCATTCCTCCTGCTGATGCTGCTGTCTGTCTGTGTTTCCCAACGCCAGGGTACACAGATTTACCTTCTGCTGCCACTCTGCCACCAGCTATTACGTCAAACAATAGCTGCTCACATTACTCCTCCATTCCTCCTGCTGCTGCTGTCTGTCTGTCTGTGTTTCCCAACGCCAGGGTACACAGATTTACCTTCTGCTGCCACTCTGCCACCAGCTATTACGTCAAAAAATAGCTATATCTGTCTGTGTAATTTGTTGTAAAAACAAAACTACAAAACCATAAAAAAAAAAAAAGGTTTAATTTTTCTGAGGTGCCCGGGTTGAAAACTGTGTTGTCCCAGTTGTGTATTGGACACAATGTGGGCTGCACGACCGCTGTCTGGGACCTCCTGCCTGCTGTGTTTATTTACAGCCCTGGTATCACCGCTAGGTACCAGGGCTATTATGTCACGCTGCCTGCCTCATTGACTGCCTGCTGCCACACACTCATCCTCCTCCTCCTGCTGCTGAATTTACCTCCTGCTGTCTGTGTGTTTCCACTGCCAGGGAGCACATACAATGGCGCTTCCAACATGCGTGCGCCACCAGCTATTTGTTACGCTCAAAAATAGCTGCATTTCTTTAAAAAAAAAAATTTGAAAAGAGAAATAAGTGAAGAAGAAGACGATATAGAAGAAGATGAAGAAGATGAAGAAGAAGAAGATGAAGAAGAAGAAGATGAAGAAGAAGATGAAGAAGAAGATGAAGAAGAAGATGAAGATGAAGAAGAAGATGAAGATGAAGAAGATGAAGAAGAAGAAGAAGAAGAAGAAGAAGATGAAGATGATGAAGATGATGAAGATGATGAAGAAGAAGAAGATGAAGAAGAAGATGAAGATGATGAAGAAGAAGAAGATGAAGAAGATGAAGAAGAAGAAGATGATGAAGAAGAAGAAGATGATGAAGAAGATGAAGAAGATGAAGAAGAAGAAGAAGAAGAATATGAAGAAGATGAAGAAGATGATGAAGAAGAAGAAGATGAAG
This sequence comes from Hyperolius riggenbachi, assembly GCF_040937935.1. Taxonomy (NCBI): domain Eukaryota; kingdom Metazoa; phylum Chordata; class Amphibia; order Anura; family Hyperoliidae; genus Hyperolius; species Hyperolius riggenbachi. The sequence goes on along the minus strand of NC_090653.1, from coordinate 62,451,872 downwards.
ATGATGAAGAAGAAGAAGAAGATGAAGAAGAAGATGAAGATGATGAAGAAGAAGAAGATGAAGAAGATGAAGAAGATGAAGAAGAAGAAGATGATGATGAAGAAGAAGAAGATGAAGAAGTTGAAGATGAAGAAGATGAAGAAGAAGAAGAAGAAGAAGAAGAAGATGAAGAAGATGAAGAAGAAGATGAAGAAGAAGATGAAGAAAAAGAAGATGAAGAAGAAGATGATGATGAAGAAGATGAAGAAGAAGAAGAAGAAGAAGAAGACAATATAAAAGAAGAAGAAGATATAGAAGAAGATATAGAAGAAGAAGATATAGAAGAAGAAGATATAGAAGAAGAAGATATAGAAGAAGAAGAAGAAGAAGAAGAAGAAGATATAGAAGATAAAGAAGAAGAAGAAGAAGTATATACAGTACTGAACAAATTTCTGGACACAACTTCTCTTTTCAACTTTTTTTTTTTAAAGGAACATCCCCACATAATCACTTGCTGTTGTTACTTGGAAAAAAAGAGGTTTCTTGCATCATTCACCCTCAAAACAAGTGTTGGAAGCTATTTAAGGCCATTTCGAATAGTCAGCTCGAATAATGAGCTCGAATACCGACTCGAATAGTGAGCTCGAATTCCGAGGTCGAATCGAATAGTAAAAATTATTCGACTCGAATATTCGACTGATCTCGAATAATTTACTATTCGAATTCGACCTAACTCGAATTTTGAAAAGGGGTATTTGAGCACCACTACTTGTAGACATGGATAGAAAAGCAAGATGGATCGCTAAAAAAGTACTCCATGTGTATGAAACTTTAAAAACATGTGGCTCCCACATTTTTTCCAAATTTCTTAAAATTCATTGGCCTGGCACTGAAAACCTGGAACTGAAAACTACAGAAATAACAACCAGCCAACCCGCGTCGTAGCATACGCCGCATCTATCTATCTAATAGAGTACGTGCCTCAACCTTGAAGCAAGAAGAAGTAGGCTTTCCATGAGAAAATGTATGCATGCTCAAACATCAAGTTTAACCCTACAAGTCTGGCTTTGCAAATCCGGCCTAATTGGCTATTCATGAGGCAATGCTCATGCAAATATGCATTTGCTTTCGCATGCCAAACTATGCAGGGTCCAAAAACCAATACTGGAAAGCGATCGCCCTGCGGGAATTAGTTCATACTACATTAGCACTATCCACGGGGAGGCTTCCCAATGCCCCCATACAACCGGGGGGACCGCGGGGTCCCAGGCTCTCTCACTGCCTGGGAACCACAGCGCAGCTGACCCCCCCCCCCCCCAAGTGTGGTCAGCGCCGGGGAGAGCACCCACCTCCCAATATTAAAAACAGGCACTTACCTTAACGTCCATTGCGTTCTGCTACATGCACATTAACTTGGGGGCACCACATTAGAAAGGAGTGAAGCATGGGTCACCCTAAGCTTTAGAGCTCAGGGCTGGCTCACATACATACAACACTCCAGAGGGGGAGGACAGGCGCAGACAAATCACTCCAGGGCTCACACCACCAGAGCAAGCCATCCACCACCTGCCTCCAAATGATACAACTGCAAAAAATGCTTTCCATGAGAAAAATTATGCGTGCTCAAACACCAAGTTTAACCCTTGCAAGTCTGGCTTTCCAAATCTGGCCTTATTGGCTATTCATGAGGCAACGTTCATGCAAATATGCATTTGCTTTCGCATGCCAAACTATGCAGGGTCAAAAAACCAATACCGCAAAGCAGTCGCCCTGCGGGGATTAGTTCATGCTACATTAGCACTATCCAGGAGCGCCACGGGGAAGATTCCCAATGCCCCCTTTTAATACAACCGGGGGTACCGCGGGGTCCCAGGCTCTCTCGCTGCCTGGGAACCACAGCGGCAACCCCCCCCCCCCCCCCCAAGCGTGGCCAGCGCCGGGGAGAGCCGTCCGCACCCACCTCCTAATATTAAAAACAGGCCCTTACCTTAACGTCCATTGCGTTCTGCTTTGCGCATTAATTTTCTCATGGAAAGCGTTTTGTGCAGTTTGTATCCTTTGGAGGCAGGTGGTGGATGGCTTGCTCCGGTGGTGTGAACCCTGGAGTGAGTTGTCTGTGCCTGTCCTCCCCCCCCCCCCCCCCCTCTGGAGTGCTGTATGTGAGCCAGCCCTGAGCTGAGAGCTCTAAAGCTCGGGGTGACCCATGCTTCTCTTCTTTCTTATGTGGTGCACCCAAGTTAATGCGCATGTAGCAGAACGCAATGAACGTTAAGGTAAGTGCCTGTTTTTAATATTAGGAGGTGGGTGCGGACGGCTCTCCCCGGCACTGGCCACACTTGGGGGGGTCGTCTGCGCCACCCAGCCTCCCCCTCCGGGGTGCCCCTATGGTTCCCAGGCAGTGAGAGAGCCTGGGACCCTGCGGTCCCCCCGGTTGTATAAAAAGGGGGCATTGGAAATCCTCCCCGTGGCGCTCCTGGATAGTGCTAATGTAGCATGTAGCAGGGTGACCGCTTTGCGGCATTGGTTTGTGCATGCATTTGCATGAGCATTGCCTCATGAATAGCCAATTAGGCCAGATTTGCAAAGCCAGACTTGCTAGGGTAAGGCCTCTTTTCCATGGACTGTTGATAGGCAGTGAAATGCCTCTCAAACTCTCACAACTGCTCACTGCTGCCTGGTAACTGCTTGTTGCTGCCAGGTAACTGCTTGCTGAGCACACAGCTCAACAGTCCATGGAAAAGAGGCCTTAAACTTGGTGTTTGAGCATGCATACATTTTCTCATGCAAAGTACTTTTTCCTCTGGCTTGAAGGTTGAGGCACGCCCTGGGGGCAGGGCACTACTTCTTCTTCCTGCTTGAAGGTTGAGGCACTTACACTATTATATATATAGATAGATAGATGTTTCAGACATTTGTTGTTAAAAAAAAAAAAAAAACCTGGCAACACAGCATTCTTCCTAATGGCCCATACTCACGAGGGACTTTTGTCGCCTCAACACGCGGCGCGCGCGTGTTGCGGCGACAGGTCGCCCGTGAGTATGGGCCGTCGCACGCGCGCGCGCCCCCGAACTGTCGCCCGTCGCTATGTCGCCATGCGATTGAAACTTTCAATCGCATGGCGACAGTCGCCGCTGCCCCCCCGCCGCAACTGTCGCTAGTCCGCGTGAGTACGCGGACTAGCGACAGCAGCCTCCATTGAGGTTCACAGACCTTCCGGTGAGCTTCCGGCGGGGGGAGGAGGAACGTCAGCGACAGCTTCCGCCTTGCCGCTGGTCCCTCTTCCGCATGTGTACGCGGAGGGACCTGGCGAGAAGCTGTCGCCGGCCTGTCGCCCACACGCTCACGTGTGCTGGCGACAGGCGAGTTTTGCAGCCCGTGAGTACGGGCCTTTAGTAAGAGATTTATGTGAAGTCTTGCAGATGGTTAAGGGATGTTTACAGTATTAAGGAGGATTCACACTTGTCAAGGCTGACAGTAAATCACTCCACTGCTCACCAGGTGGGCTTCTTCCTTGAAACAGTACTATCCAGAGTTCTTCTTGGGTGGAACTCTGTTATTATTGAGCTGTTCTCACTTGTTGTTTTTCCTTTTTTCTTTTTTTTCAGTGGCAGGTTTTACAAACCAGAGTGGTGCAATTAAGTGGAGGAAGTGCTAAGCTGTATATCCCTGTATATCCCTGGTCCCTTTACTTGGAAAATTATCAATAAGCCCAAATGCTATGGACTGCTGGTGTGGAGGGCTAACCCACAGGGCCGATTTAAGCAACAATGGGGCCCCAGGGCAAAATAAACCTAGGGGGCCCCCCCAACTGATACCCCAGAACAAAGGGACCTTTTTTGCAGCTGGTATAGTCAGGGTGTGAAGCCCCAATCGGCCGGAGCTCCACATTCTGGCTACCCCAGCCTGCATGGAAGACAAGGGGTTAAAAAGTTTCAGGAGGGGGGACCCCACATAATTTTTTTTTTAAAAATTACCACACACTAAACATAAAAAAAAAATTGGGAAAATAGGAAAAAATGCCAGGGATCTTCATACAGCCATATTGCGGCTGTATAGCGATCCCTGGCCAAAGTGTTGCGGCTATGTATAGACCCCTGGAAACCCCGTCAGGAAATGTATTGCTCTTTCTTTTGATGCATGTAAAATTACACTACCATTAGGTTTGCTACTAAAAGTGACATTTACCGCATTTAAAGATATACTTTTTTCCTTCGAAACATTAAAATCGATTTTCTCAAAAACTATAGGGTCTTTTTGAAAAATTGATTTTGCCTCTTATTCCCAATGATCTCTTTAATATATCCTGTAAATTAAGGGTTTCTAGCATTTAAGGTGAATTTGCTATTAACCATTAAAGTCGGCGGGTTTTTAAATGTGAATTTTTTTTCCTTTGAAACTTTAAAATCGATTTTCTCAAAAACGATAAGGTCGATTTGAAAATTTCTTTCTTCTTATTGTAGCCACTGGGGGCCCCTACAAGCTCTGGGGCCCTGGGGCAATTGCCCCCTTTGCCTCTATGGTAGTGCCAGCCCTGCTAACCCAGCACTAGAAGAAGTAAGTACCTTTTAACAAAACTGTTGAAAAGGGTGCAAGAAACAAGCTATTTTATAGGGTGCACTTTTCAACATGACACCAGTGGGCGAGTGTTAGGCATTGCTGGAGAGGAGGGGTGGTCTTTAGTGTTTAGAGTGGATGTGGTGGTTAGTGTCAGGCATTTGGGGGTTAAGGTTAGGCACCACCATGAGGGTCTTAGGTTTAGTTACCCGCAGGGCATTAAGGATGAGCACAACCAGGGGCGGTTAAGGTTAGGCAGCACCATGAGGGTGTTAGGTTTAGTTACCACCAGGGCATTAAGGATGAGCACAACCAGGGGCGGTTAAGGTTAGGCAGCACTGGGGGTGGGGAGTGAGGGGGGATCTTGGGGTTAGGCAACACCAGAGGGGTCTTAGGGGGGGGGATCTTAGGGTTAGGCACCACCAGGGAGGTCTTACAGTTGTGCATTAGTAGAGGGAGAGTAGGGTTAGGTTATGTCATAGTATAGTATTGGTAAATATTACCAATATTTTACTATGTGAATTAAGTAGCAGAATATCAGTAATTTCACCTGTATTCTATTTTTGTCTGTTTTCTGCACCTTTTTCAATACAATAGATAACTTTATTAAATGTATGTCCGTGTAATGCTCCATGCTGCTCTGCTATCAGGCAATTTAATTCTAGGATGGAAAAAGTGTTTGTGTCGGGGGTGGGGTAGGGGGGGGGATCGTCTTTCTGTCTAAAATTTCACATGACTAATTCTTTCAAGGGAACTTATCTGGAACAGCTGCATCTAATATGAAACTACAGTGAGTCATTGCCCAACCGTCTATTCACCTATAATAACAAAGAAATATTTGGGAGGATGAGCTAAACTAACTGTATTTTAAACTTTACTCCATTCTCCTGTTGCCATAGCGCTACACAGCTTTTATGAGGCCTTCACAATTTTCCATCATTTGACGCTCTGTTTGGATTTAGTAAATTGGCCAATCATGTGGATATGCTTAGATGACTTTCAGCTCGCTTTTGGAAGATGACTTAAAACGGGAGCAATTACAGTATTAGGCCATAAAAGATATTTTTTAATCAATCAATGTAAGGTTAAAAAAAATTATCAAGTGAAACAAGCAATAAAAAATACAGATCGATTTATTAAAATACGAAATTATAAAAAAAAAAAAAAAAAAATGGTCACTTGATGTTTATGTGATCATCTTTAGTGTCTCTTGCTAGGTCATACCTGGCTAATATTAACACTGAAATATCATAAAAATGGCACGAAGTAGGTTGGTTTAGGTGCAGAGCAGTTATTGGTCTGCTCAAGCCACCAATCAGAAGCATGCAGTGAAACATTCTATTCACTATTATTGGCAGTGGTGCTCGGATACCCCCAATCACAAATCTGAGTGATTACAAATTCGACTCTGCCCATTTACGAATTGACTCATGATCACGAGTAGAAAGGGATATCCGACTCGAGTGCGGATTTGAGTCGAATAACCGCATGTAATCAAGAATCACAAGTAGGTAATCGTGATTAAAAACCCGCCGATTTTAACGGTTAATAGCAAAGTCCCCTTACATGCTAGAAACACCAACTTTTTCCAGATATGTTAAGAAGAACAGTGGGATTATTGCAATTATTGCAAATTGCAAATTGGGATTTCTTGTGTGTAAACCTGCCCTCCAAGCTATCAGCAGTCAGTGCAGTCGCTCAATCTCTGAAGGCAATGTGGTTCTACTTTTACTTTGAAGTGAAGGGAGCTATATAATATTCAAAACCCGTTGTGTGGAGATGCTTTTTAGGGTAACCGTAAATCTAGCACACACCTCAGAACAACTGGAAAGGTGGGGCATTCTATAGAGGGCAATTTGAAAATGTCGGGGTGCTCTAGAAAGCTGAAACAATACAGGAGGAACTAGAAAGCTAGGACACCATGGAAAGAACTAGAAAGCTGGGACACAATGGGAGGAACTAGAAAGTTGGAATACTAAAGGGAGAAATGGAAAGCTGGAACACTCTGAGAGGAACTAGAAAGCTGGAACACTAAGGGATGAATTAGAAAGCTGTGACACTGCAGGAGGTACTTGAAAGCTGTGACACTATAGGGAAGAACAAGAAAGAGGAAACACTATGGGAGGAACTAGAAAGCTTAGATGCTATGGGAACAACTAGAAAGCAGGAACGCTAAAGACTTTAGGGAAGGAACTAGAAAGTTAGAACATTATGGGAGGAACTAGAAAGCTGGGAAACTATGTGAGGAACTAGAAAGCTGAGACACTATTGAGGAAACCAGAAAGCTGGGGCACTGTAGGAGGAACCAGAAAGCTGGGACACTATAGGAGAAACCATAAAGTGGAGACCTTATGGGAGAAAGCTGAGAGACAGTATAGAGGGCAATAGAAAGCCGCACTACTCCTCCTGGGGGCACTGGAACTTTGGCACACCATATTTGTTGCATGTAGCTCTGGTCATTTTGGACACACTTAGACTCAATAAACCCCCTCCCCATTTCCTGTAAGGGCCACTTGGTTGACTTTATCCATCAAGCCAGACTGTTCTAGCTTTGCTTCGTACGCCTCTCTGTTTTTCCTTTTTTTTCTCTACGTTCCAATGTCTTGATTTCTCTTATTATTTACTCTCTTCCATTTACTCACTCTGTCAAACATTTCACAACAAAGTAGCGCAAGAGGATAATCCCCTAAGTGCTATTTCCTCTCAGCCTACCAGGGCACTTGGCTGTTATTTGTTTACCCCCACAGGTACTCATGGGACAAGTAAATTATTCAGGGCCAGATTACATTCTGAAGTAACATTTTTTTTAATGATTTAGCCAGCTGCATATTTCATACCAGCTGAGCATTGTTTATCTTCATTAAATTGTTTTATTGCTGCGTACAAACCCAGGACTCCTCGTCTTCTGTGATGTCCTGGCTACCTGTGAGCTGCACACCGAGGAAGAGGAACCTTCGCACAAATAATTTCCGTGTAAACAGTGTGATTTCGTATTCCTCCCTTCGGATGCAGCTCCTTGCCTTTAGGGCAGCGGGATTGAAACGCTTTCTCTCCTACAGAGGAGCCACAGACAGCTACCATTAATATTTTAAGGAATAACTGCAAGAGCTGAATGAATTCTTGGAAAGCTCATCATTATTTCCATAAAACAGTCTCCTTTTCCACCGATACTTCGAGGAAGAAGCGAAAGGGGAAGTTAATTGGTGTCACGCGTGTCATGTGCCCCATGTGTCTCCAGGCAGGGAACCCTAAACCCCAGTCAATTTAGAATGGAAGCTGATCTGAGACCCTGAGACTTGATGCCATGCTAGGAATCAGACACGCCAGGACTTGTAGTCCTTCGGAATGATATTTTTCTGCATGTGAAATCATAAATGTTCATTAGAGCAGCCAACTACCACCCACCTTCCCCATTATGGTGTTGCCATTATAAAAAAAATGTCTTGTCCTTCATGTAGGAAAAGCAGAGATCAGCAGCACCACGTAGATGTATTTAAAGCTCTTTATTGCATACAAGAGATAAAACCCAGGGACAGCGACAGACGCTGTTTCGGAGGTGGATTCCTACCTCAAGCTTTATAGGCTCGCTCAAAAAAGTAACAGACAAGCAGGCCTTTACTGTATATACAATCTCTATAAGATCACATGGACCAATCGGACAAATGTAAATACCAACATCCATTCACAGAGCAGAGAATAATGAGAGGACCTGATGAAAAACAGGTATGTAAATCACCAGCCGATAGCTCAGCAAAATTTGAAAAACATCAGACCCATACTGACCAATCAGCACTCACCAGCCAGAGAGGACCTGATGGGGAACTGCATCACAGTCTGACTGCTTCTCCCAATCTCCCAGAAGACAATGGGAGCAGCAGAACGCCAGAAACAACATAACCGTTGCCGCCGTCTGTGTCATAATGACGTCATGATGTCAGACGCATGCGATATGATGACTGCTTGATTTTGTTTTCCATCAGGTCCTCTCATTATTCTCTGCTCTGTGATTGGATGTTGGTATTTACACTTGTTAAATTGGTCAATGTGACTTTATAGAGATTGTATATAAATGCAGAGGCGTCACTAGGGTTGGTGTCACCCGGTGCGGAAACTCATGGTGTCACCCCCTTCTACCCCATGAACCTCCAACCCAGGGGTGAGCCTTAGGTGCCTGGCACCTGGGTGCAAGATTTTCTCTGGCGCCTATGGGAGTGGTTAAATAAACCGCACCCAACCACATAACCACACCCATGTCCTGCCTAATCACACCCACACCTTCCACCTCTTTACGCATGCATGTGGCCGGCCGACCACAAAATGCAATCTTATTGGCAGAAGTCGATTTCCACACAAATGCAATCTTATTGGCAGCAGATTTCTCCACAAATGCAATCTTATTGGCAGAAGTCGATTTCCCCACAAATGCAATCTTATTGGCAGAAGTAGATTTCCCCACAAATGCAATCTTATTGGCAGCAGATTTCTCCACAAATGCAATGAGAATTGGCAGCAGATTTACCCACAAATGCAATGAGAATTGGCAGCAGATTTCCCCACAAATGCAATGTTAATGGAAGCAGATTTCCCCACAAATGCAATGTTAATGGAAGCAGATTTCCCCACAAATGCAATCTTATTGGCAGAAGTCGATTTCCCCATAAATGCAATCTTATTATCAGCAGGTTTTCCCCACAAATGCAATCTTACTGGCAGGCAGCACAGCAATTCACTCACCTGATTCTCTGGGTGGAGGAGGATATAGGCAGTGGCTCTGCCTCTGGAGGAGGATATCGGCGGCACAGCACTCACACACTGCTGGGCCTGGCTCAGTCAGCCTGTCTGTCCTCCTCCTCCGTCTGTCTCCTCTGGTGGCACCAGGCTGTGTGATTACGGCGGCGGTCGGGCGCCACTAGGAGGAGCGGGCTGCGGGCACTCACTGTGCCAGGGTTGCCAACCTATTTTCAAATTTTTTAAGGACAAAATGCTCAAAAAAGCAAGACACCTCAAATTTTGGACAGTCAGGGGGTGGAGTTAGGGGTGGAGTCAGAAGCGCACTTTTAAGTACAGATGTTGGTGGGATTAAGCACTGGGCATTATTTTTTCAGTATTTATATAGCCCTTGCATCTTCTGCAGCACATTACAGAGTACATAGCCATGTCACTGACTGTCCTCAGAGGAGCTCACACTCTAATCCTACCATAGTCAAAGTCTAATGTCCTACCATATTATTATTATGTATTTATATAGCACTGACATCTCCTGCAGCACATTACAGAGTACATAGTCATGTCACTGACTGTCCTCAGAGGAGCTCACACTCTAATCCTACCATAGTCAAAGTCTAATGTCCTACCATATTATTATTATGTATTTATATAGCACTGACATCTTCTGCAGCACATTACAGAGTACATAGTCATGTCACTGACTGCCCTCAGAGGAGCTCACAATTTAATCCTACCATAGTCATAGTCTAATGTCCTACCATATTATTATTATTATGTATTTATATAGCACTGACATCTTCTGCAGCACATTACAGAGTACATAGTCATGTCATCGACTATCCTCAGAGGAGATCACACTCTAATCCTACCATAGTCATAGTGCATTGACTGCAAGCCATAAAGGGGAAACCAACCTAGCCGCCTGGATTCTGTATCGGGACAAACAGTGGATTAGTGAAGAGCAGCAGGAGGACAGCGAGGGACCAACAAACCTATGGGGGCTGGAAGAAGCCCCAGGTAAGTGAAAAAAAAAAACACAATTTATATTCACCTCTGGTATCTTCAAAAAAAGTTATATACTCACTTATGTAGAGGGATGGCTCTGGATCCTATAGAACCTACCATGTCCTCTCTTGGTGGAACTGTTCCAGCACTGTACCTCATTCTAATTTGCCACCTCTGGAAGCTCTCCTGTCCCTGAGTACTTCCAAAGACAAGCGGCTTCGTACTGCACACATGCGTAACATTCGCACATTACGGAACTGCCTGTCTTCTGAAGCACTTGTTAACAGGAGGGCTTCTGAAGGTAGCAAATTTGAATTAGGTACAGTGCTGGAACAACTCCACTGACAGAGGAGGACAGGGACAGTTCTATAGCAGAGCATGCCCTCTCTATATGAAAGTATGACTGTGGTCTCCCCTCCTGCAGTGCAGTCTTTTCCCAGCATTTCTCCTGTGTGGGAGACTGCTTGACAACACTACAGGACATGTGCTGCCGATGCCTGGGATATTTATGATCAAACTTAAGGAGGGAGAGCGAGAGCCAGGTCACCTTTCTGCTGCTGCCCAGAACATATACACATTCCTAGTTACAGTGCTCAGGATGCCTCTCTCTATCTCTCTGAGTGACTAGAGAGAGGCGGCATGAAGGTGAAAGAGAGGCTTACTTATTAGATGTACAGGGGGAGGAGGACGCTTAAATAGACTGACTGCAGTCTGGACGCTTGAGGAATCACAGCAGGGATTTTTAACTAATGGTACCTGTAATGCTAGCTGGCTGCACCGTGCACAGCCCCTTCACTGCTCCTTCTCAATCTCTCTCCTCGTCTCGTGGTGTCTGTGCTTGATTGTACATCATAGCAGGCTGCGTCTTTTTTCATTGGTAGGAGAGATGTGTCAGGCGACCATTGATTGGAGGAGCCCTGAGAGAGGGAGGACCCGGGATTTCATTGTCGTTGGAGCTCTGGAGGAGGGAAGAAGGGAGGGGGACATGCCGTTTGGACGGACGCTGTCCTGTAAATACGAACAGCTGATTTTGGGGGGCAAAAGTACTGACTGTACGGACGCTTGGCAATACTGCACTGTGCTGTGATGCTGTCTACTGGCAGCGCTGGCGCTTCTGATCTGTCCACGGGTCGGGTCGGGCGGGCAGCCGCAGCAGTCTCACACTCTGAGCTGTGGCTGCGCGTCATCGGCTTCGCTCCCCCCGGCTGCCTATTTCCTGATATTGGGCTGCGCTGACGTCTACGTGTGACGTCAGGCGCACAGTGTGTTGCTGGGAGTGGGGAGATGAATGATAGGAGGACTTCTTCTGCCCGTCCTTCCTTCTGTCGGACCCGCCGGGCGCCTGTCAGAGCAAGGCGCCTGGGTGCAATGCACCCGCAGCACCCGCCCAGGCGCGGCCCTGCTCCAACCTCACCAGGTAGTAACATTGCTTGTTATGGTGGGATGTTAAGATGATCACCATGTGTCACTGGTGGCATCTGAACTGTGTTATCAGCTCAAAACTGAGTAGCCAAAAGGGAGAAGAGGAAATGGGAGAAGTACATCAGGCACTAGCCTGGTCAGTATTTATATAGCTTACTCCACTCTCCCTTAGCCTGGAGCTTGCTGTCACCCCCATTGCTGGTGACACCTGGTGTGGACCACACCTACTGCACCCCTCTAGTGATGCCACTGTATAAATGCCTGTTTGTCTGTTACTCTTTTGAGTGAGCCTATATAGCTTGAGGAAGGAGTATACCTCTGTAACAGCATCTGTCGCTGTCTCTGGGCTTAATCTCTTTTATGCAATATACAGCTTTAAATACATCCATGTGGTGCTACTGATCCTGTTTGGGGTACTGCTGGACTACAGCACCATATCAGCCTAGCACACGTGTATCCTCACTGGAGTGCCTATCAACCTCGCCTAATATTGCCCTTCATGTAGGATATGTATGGGATGCTGCTCCAAGCTCAATTAACCCCTTATCATCTTCTCATTTATAGCAGTAGTACTGGTAGAGGAAGTAAAATGTGACGTTCTCACATTATGCCACTTAGGGCCATTCCGGCTATAGCTATGTGCAAAAGTTTGGCTTCTAGAAGTGGCCTCTAGAAGCTGGGCCGGATTTCTGAAAAGATCATAAAAGCTCAGGCCGTGGGCGGCTACAGGACAAAGAGGCACCTGGGCATAAAATAGGGGCTGGTACATATGAAAGAAAAAACTGCAAACGGAGTGCAACCCATGAAAAAGGGAATATGATGCTCAAGCGAGCTGTACATGGAAAAGCAGGGCAGTACATGGTGGTTATATATAGAAGAGGGGGCTGCACATGGAATGGTAGGGGCTCTGCTGCATATGGAAGAGGAGCCCCTACATACTTGGCCTAGGGCAGTGATGGCTAACCTTGGCACTGCAGCTGTGACAAAACTACAACTCCCATCATGCCTCTGCCTCCTTGAGTTATGCTTAGAGCTGTCAGAGTATTGCAATGCCTCATGGGACTTGTAGTTCCACCACAGCTGGAGTGCCAAGGTTAGCCATCACTGTCCTAGGGGCATTAAATGTATAAATGCAGCCTTGTTTAGAAGTAGCATATTGGCAAATGATATGCTGTGCTCACAGATCTGACAAAAATGGCATGTTGGCTGATGGGTGACCAAGCTCTGAGCAGGCCATGCAACTTAATTTACATGACAGTAGGACAAAACATTTTTGCTGCACTGCACACTGTGTGAGGTGGGCTGTGCTGAATAGATGAAGAGGTTGTGTGTTGTGGCATCCCTTCAGACGCTAGGCCGAAGGTGCTGCATTAGCTTTTTTATAGGTGCTATAGTGATAATGATCTTGTCTATGTATGCTTTTGACACTGTTGTTGATCACCATCTCCTTCAGAACATACACTCTGTTTGTTTTGCAATACTGCTCTCTCTTATTTTGCTTCCTTTTTTATCTGACCACTCATTCCTCTCTCACCACCCTCTCTGTTGGTGTTCCCCAAGGCTCACACCTTGGACCTGTGCTTTTCTCTTTTTACTCATTTTTTTTGACACATTCATATCCTCCTTTGGTCTACAATACCATCTTAATGAAAATGTTTCCTGTTCTCCCTTTATTTTTCTTCCCCATTTACCACAAAGTTTCATGCTGCTTGTCCATATCATTGTGGATGGCTGATAAGAACCTGAAATCAACTTGGATAAAACTGAAGTAATGGTTCCCCCCTCCCACAACACATGCAAACACCTTCCAGCTTGCTGCTAGCATCACTCTGACTGTAAACTGTAGATCTGTAGACTACGGATGGGCGCACAGATTTTGTGGGATTCCAAATTCTGACTTTCACATCAGAATTTTGCAATTTGAAATTGAAATTCAGAATTCAGACTTCACATAATTCCAAAATATCATGTACTGACAAGATTGCACCATAGACAGTCGCCACAGGGCTCCGGCGTTTTTTTCCCTTTTTTTCCTCTCCTTTCCTCTTTTCTACCCTGAGTCCCCCATGACCCTGCTCACCACGTGACTGTGCATGTGAAAAGCAGCAGCCCAGAAGGGGGAAGACCCAGAGGAGTGTTCCATCTGCTGCTGCTGTCCCTGGACCTCAAATACTACCGTTGCCCGCTGACCATGAGCCCTAACATCCAGCCAGCTCACCTGCCTGCAGGGTGCACCAGGTGAGCTATGCCTGCTGCTGAACCAACAAAACTCCAGCCCCCCATGGAGGAATCAGGCGATTGCACTGAGAGAGACAACCATTGCCTGCATCAGGCCAAACTTCTGGCCGAAACATTGGGGCCTGCAAGGGAGAAATCACCCTGGAACCCCTGGCTTACCAGTCCGGGGTCACAATCATGCTGATCCTTCTCCTTTGCTCGGGTCACAGCTGCTTGGGCTCCTGGCCTACACTGCAGCCCAGCAGCAACTACATGACAACCCAGCACGTTCCCCATCTTTGCGCACCAAGAAGGGAGGCAGACACCATCATGCCAACCTCAGTGCTGCGACTCTCCTCCTTTTTTGATGCCAGATCTACCTTATGGCAGCCCAGCACGATCACCATCCTTGTGCATCCTGGCCCTCTGATCAGCCGCTCTGGACTAGGCTGAAAGCGGGGGGTTAAACTTAGATTTGTGGCAGCTCCGCCCTTGCTGCTCAAGCTCTGCCATCCGCTAGTCCCCGCAATAGCCACAGGCCGACAGCGGAAGACAGGCCTCTCACCCCACACGCCGGCAAGGTCACCATTGCCGGCTGCCGCTGCTAACCATCTTGGGCCCGCAGACTTGGTCATCTGCCTCCATGCAGCAGTCATCGGCCCCCAGCGATCTCTGCAAGAGAGACATGCCACACTCATCCCAAACAGCAGCAAGTACAGCAGCCCCAGCCTCCAGAACATCACCCCAGCAGGCAGCTCATAGGGTGTCTTCGGCCAGGCCAGCCACACAGGCAGAGCTGGGACAAGGTCCTCTAGCACCCAAGGCTGAGACACCAAAGTGTGCCCCTCCATCCCTCCCACCCCAGCCGTCACACACTGATTGCTATTAAACTAAGGGCACCCCAGGGCCCCCAACACCTTAATCTCTAATCATCTGGCTTGCAGTCACTGCCATGTATCCCCTTTTCTTATTTCCTTTTCTCTGTCCTTGTTGATCTCCCCTCTCTCTTCCCCAAGGTCAGACTGCGGGGGATCTGATTAATTTATCGCTGCAGAAGCATTTTGAGTGCCATAGATGGCAGCAGACAGAGCTGGGACAAGGTCCTCCAGCACTCAAGGCTGAGACACCAAAGTGCGCCCCTCGATGCCTCCCACCCCAGCCATCATACACTGATTGCTTTTAGACTAAGAGGCGCGCCAGGGCACCTGACCCACCAACAGCTTAATCTCTTGTTATTTGGCTTGCAGTCACTGCCATGTATTCCCTTTTCTTATTTCTCTCTGCTTCAAACATAATAGTAGTATGATGGAGTGAGTTTTGCGCCCCCTCC
Organism: Hyperolius riggenbachi; assembly: GCF_040937935.1. Classification (NCBI taxonomy): domain Eukaryota; kingdom Metazoa; phylum Chordata; class Amphibia; order Anura; family Hyperoliidae; genus Hyperolius; species Hyperolius riggenbachi. The sequence goes on along the minus strand of NC_090653.1, from coordinate 62,436,637 downwards.
TACACTGCGCCCTGAGGCTGGAGCCTCTCTCGCCTCTGCCTCGGCCCGGCCCTGGCAGCAGATCCCACCTCTTCCTTCTCCTGGGTCCATCTTTTACGTATCTTTTTATCCATACCTAACTTTTATAATCTACTGTATCTACTGAATGCTTAATGCACCATTCTGTTTTTTACTGTAATGTACTGTATGTACTGTACCTCCACCGACCCTCTAGTGCCAAAACCCCCGACGACGTAATTGGTATAATAAACCTGATACAGACTCTGATATTAAAGAGTACTACAGCAAAATGTCAGTTTATTTAGTTAAAGGACTTACGAGGCCAAAATCCTTAAAAAAAGTCAAGTACCTGGAAGATGTTTAAATGCACGGAGGACGCCGTCCGCGCCCTCCGTGCAGTTCCACCGGGTCCCTTTCCTGAAAGCGTCCCCCGTGCCGATCGTGACCCCACAGGCCGGGCTCTCATGCTGCTCCTAATATGGCCTGCCGGAGCTGGCCGCGGCTGCGCAGTCCGCATTGCCCTGAGTGCGGCTGTGCAGCTCTAGGGCCAACCCCTCCGAACCACGCAATGTAGCGTGGATCGGAGGGGTTGGCCCTAGAGCTGCGCAGCCACACTTGGGGCAATGCGGACTGCGCAGCCGCGGCCAGCTCCGGCGGGCATATTAGGAGCGGCATGAGAGCCCGGCCTGTGGGGTCGCGATCGGCACGGGGGGCGTTTTCAGGAAGGGGACCCGGTGGAACTGCACGGAGGGCGCGGACGGCGTCCTCCGTTCCTTTCAAACATCTTCCAGGTACTTGACTTTTTTAAGGATTTTGGCCTCGTAAGTCCTTTAAGGAAAAATAATTTTCTTTGAATTTTTTTTAATTGATTTTTTTTTTTAAACTACAAGGTTTTTTTACTATTGTATTTGTATTCACTTGTTTTCACTATTCCCTAGTGTTGCTCATCACCACCTTGTGATCACAGAATAGCCGTGATTCACAAGCATTTTTTCACTATCCGCGGCCGTGATCCGATTCCGTGATCGAAAATCGATCACGGAATTCAATCATGGATTAGGCCGTGGTTACTAGTAGTGTTGTCGCGCGAACAATGCGGGTTTGTGTTCGCATCGGATCGTAAACTTTCTGCCGGTTCGACCCGCGGCCTATACTACATCATTGGGCTAAACTTTGACCCTTCACATCATAGTCGCAGACACATGGCAGCCAATCAGGCTGCACTCCCTCCTGGAGCCACCCTCCCCCCTTATATAAGGCAGCAGCATCGGCCATGTTCTCACTCTGTGTGCTGCTGTACTAGTGAGAGAAGGGAGAGAGGTTGCTGCAGACATAGGGAAAGCTTAGATAGGCTCTTGTTAGCTTGCTCCTTGCTGATATTTGTTGCTGAAAAGCACCACCAAAACAGCTCTCTTGAGATCTAATGTTCTTGTGATGTGTGTTTTTTTTTTTTTTTTTTTCTTTGTGGCCCACTGACACTGCATATTCAGCTCTGTCTGTTGCAGCTGCCACTTGCTAATTGCTATACTGTGCCAGGCCCCGCACATTCAGTGCCTAGTGTGACTGCTGCAAATTGTATTTATAATACCAGTCACTGCATATTTTTCACTGCACCTGTGCGACCGCACGCTGTTTTATATAGCAGTCAATGCATACATTTCACTGTATCTGTGTGACTGCTTGCTGTTTTATATACCAGCAGTCAGTGCATCCATTTTCACTGCATCTGTGCGACCGCATGCTGTTTTATATAGCAGTCAATGCATACATTTCACTGCATCTGTCTGACCGCACGCTGTTTAATATACCAGCATTCAGTGCATCTATTTCCACTGCACCTGTGTGACCGCACGCTGTTTTATATACCAGCAGTCAGTGCATCCATTTTCACTGCCCATGTGCGACTGCACATTGCTATACCAGCAGTCACTGCATACCTTTCACTACACTTGTGTGACTTCACATTGTTATACCAGCAGTCACTGCAACCTTTTCACTGCACCTGTGTGACTGCACATTGTTATACCAGGAGTAACTGCATACCTTTCACTGCATCTGTGTGACTGTACATTGTATTATTCAAGTCAGTGCCTACCTTTCACTTCATCCCCCCCCCCCCCCCCCCCCGATATGGGCAAAAAAACAGGCAGAGCCAGAGGCAGGCCACCCAGCAGGTCTGTTCGAGGCTGTGCTGTTGTGATTTTGTGTGGCCCACGACCAAAGTACAGTGTTCAGAAGAAGGCACGTGCCATCAACCCCGAATATTGTCAGGATGTAGTTGACTAACACAGAACCCCTCATCTTCCTCAGCTTCCGCACGGAAGCGTGACGTATCTTCCTCCTCCTGCTCTGATTCTGGCACCCCACTTAACACTCCGTCATCAGCCATCACCAAAGTGCTATCACCCCGGGGCTCAGCGGTGTGGACATTTTTTTGTGTGTCTGCCTCAGATGAGAGCAATGCCATCTGTACTCTCTGCCACCACAAATTTAGCCGTGGAAAGACCAAGACCCGCATAGGGACAACTACCTTACATTATGAAAAAGCACAAACTGCAATGGGATGACCACCTGAGGAAAAGCAGCACACAAAAGCAAAGCCACACACCGCAGTGGAAGATACCAGGCCGTAAATTATTTCTCAAAAAATGCGATACCCAAACTGTACCATGATGTTGAAAGGCAAGTGGTGTCATCTCTGGCACACAGCGCAGGCTCAAGGGTCTATCTGACCACGGATGCCCTGGTCTGCAAAGCACAGTCAGGCCTGCCAAAAGACTAATGCTGCATACACACTTGAGATAAAAGTCTTTGGAAAAGGCAAGATCACAGACCAATCTTACCACCCTTCATGTAGTATGAGAGCCATACTCTACACAGTCTATTCTATGGAGCTGCACTCCCCATCAGATAAAATCTTTGCAAGATGCTGCACACAAAGATGCCCGTAAACATTCAAAAGATCATTATCTGCAAAAGATCTCTTCCTGCAAAAGATCCATTCCTGCAAAATGCATTCATAGTCTATGAGATCTGCAGATCATCATACACACCTTGTTTAACAGGCAATCATCTGCAGATCATCTGCAGATCAGATCCACAAGGATGGATTTTCAGATCTGCAGAAGATTGCCAGATATGCAGATGAAGTCTGTTAAACAAGGTGTGTATGAGGAGCTGCAGATCTCATAGACTATAATGCATTTTGCAGGAATGGATCTTTTGCAGGAAGAGATCTTTTGCAGATAATGATCTTTTGAATGTGTACGGGCATCTTTGTGTGCAGCATCTTGCAAAGATGTTATCTGATTTGGAGTGCAGCTCCATAGAATAGACTGTGTAGAGTATGGCTCTCATACTACATGGAATGGGGTAAAATTGGTCTGTGATCTTGCCTTTTCCAAAGACTTTTATCTCAAGTGTGTATGCAGCATTAGTCAGTCCCTACACACAGCATCTCTGCCTGCACACCATGTGACTGCCTGCCCCAAGACAAATTCGGCCCCCACACAGCACAGCTTCTCTGCCTGCAGGCCGCTTGACTGCCTTCTCCACCACCACCACCACCACCAACAGGGTCCAGGACTCCAGGTGAATTCCTGAATTTTTAAGGCCGCTGCTAGCAGCGGCCGCTATACTAATTTTTCTGGTGCGTGTACATGCCTGCCTAATATTTCTGGCTGCACTGCGGCTGCAACAACAAAACAAAAGGCATGTACATGTGTCAATTCCCCTTCGTGATCGTTACCTTGCCGTGGTGAAGGGGCTTGCGTATCACAATGAAGCAATGACTGGCTATATGAGTGTGTTGGGGTTGGGGGGCACACCTGACCCAAGAAGATAATAAGGGCGTTGCTTCATTGTGGACAGACCAAATTCCGATCAGCTGGACACTCAGTCACTGTTGTTCTGTCATTGAGCTACCTCAGCCCGGCGACCATATGGGCTTGAAAACCGTCATGGTGCGCAGCCGTCACTACACATACAGCTGTTTGCGGTGCATTACACAGTGCGTTTGGTCTGTCAGTGAGAAGCAGTACTCTAATTACACTCCCTGATTGATGTATACACACGCAAGATGTTTTCAAGCACTTTATGCCTCCAATTTAGGAATGCAATGTGATTTCTGCCCTTTAGGAATTATAACTCTGCTGTGCGTCAAATCCGTAATTTTTCCGGGGACTTTTGGCGTGTATCCCACTCCGCCATCCCCCCTCCAGGTATTAGACCCCTTGAAACATCTTTTCCATCACTTTTGTGGCCAGAATTAGTGTTTGTAGTTTTAAAAGTTCTACTGCCCATTGAAGTCTATTGCGGTTCGCATTGATTCGCCGGTTCGCGAACTTTTTCGCAAGTTCAGATCACGGTTCACAAACCAAAATCCGCAGGTTTGCGACAACTCTAGTTACTAGTATTCAGAACGGAAAAAATATCCGTGCTTAAACCGGTACATCTGAAAATGGCGCAGGGAGAAAAATGACGCACCGTTCTGCACCGTTTTATGTATCATAAAACAATATTTACCGGTTTAATGTAAATACATTAAAACGGTAAATAGCGTTTTATGATACATTTATTGCAGAGCGGTGCGCCATGAAAAAATACAGGGGGCTGCTAGTATAGGCAGCGGGGGTCGGGGCAGAGAGAGGCAGCGGGGGTCGAGGCAGAGAGAGGCAGCGGGGTCGGCTGGGGTCGGGGCAGAGAGAGGCAGTAGGGGTCGGGGCAGAGAGAGGCAGCGGGAGTCGGGGCAGAGAGAGGCAGCGGGGGTCGGCTGGGGTCGGGGCAGAGAGAGGCAGCAGGGGTCAGGGCAGAGAGAGGCAGTGGGACACTGGAGGGCAAAGGCATCAGGGGAGGATGTGTGCAGAGACATACATTACCTTGTCCTGGGCAGCCGATCGCTCCTTCCCTCCGCTCCTGCACTTCTTCCATTTGTTTGCTGTAGTCTTGCATCCGGCCAATCACCATGTGGAGACTGAAGCCATATGGTGATTGGCCGGCTGCAGCACTACAGCAAACAAATGGAAGAAGTGCAGGAGCGGAGGGACGGAGCGATCGGCTGCCCAGGACAAGGTAATGTATGTCTCTGCACACATCCTCCCCTGATGCCTTTGCCCTCCAGTGTCCCACTGCCTCTCTCTGCCCTGACCCCAGCTGCCTCTCTCTGCCCCGACCCCGCTGCCTCTCTCTGCCCCAACCCCCGCTGCCTCTCTCTGCCCCGACCCCTGCTGCCTTTCTTTGCCCCGAGCCCCGCTGCCTCTCTCCTCCCTCTGCATTTGTGAACACTTATAACGCTATTTAGCGTTATAAGTGTAAGGCACACTGCCTGCGCCATTTTTTAATACTTATAACGCTAAATAGCGTTATATAATGTAAGTGAATGCGGCGCCCCTTTCACTCTCCTGGCGCTGTGCGCCATTTTTAATTGTCACAGATTAAACCAGCCGACTTTAAAGGCCAATAGCAAAGCCCCCTTACATGCTATAAACACCAAATTTGCAGGATATGTTAAGTGCAACAGTGGGAACAAGGAAAAATAAAAATTCAAAAAGACCTTATCCTTTTTGAGAAAATCGATTTTAAAGGTTCAAAGGAAATTTCAAAGAAAAAAAGTATACACGTAAATGTGGTAAATACATTAACTGTCATTACCGCATTTAAATGGATACTATTTTCCTTTGAACCTTTAAAATCGATTATCTCAAAAACTATAAGGTCTTTTGGAATTTTTTCCCTTGTTCCCATTGTTCTACTTAACATATCCCGCAAATTTGGTGTTTATAGCATGTAAGGGGGCTTTGCTATTAACCGCTAAAGTCGGCAGGTTTTGGCGGGATTTAATCACTAATACTTTTTCATTGCAAAAATTTAAATTAGATTTTCTCAAAAACTATAAAGTCTTTTTGAATTTTTTTTTTAAGTTGTAGCCACTGATCACCTTTATAATCCATGCAATTTTGGTGATTGCAGCATGTATGAGGGCTTTGCTATTAACGTTAAAGAGACTCTGTAACAAAATTTTAAGCCTTATTTCTTCTATCCTATAAGTTCCTATGCCTGTTCTAATGTGGTCTGTCTTACTGCAGCCTTTCCTACTTGCACTGTCTCTGTAATAAATCTTATCTTCTTTCCTCTGTTGTGTCTGTCGGCTGAGGCTGGAATGTGTGGAATGTGCAGCACTGCTTGTCATTGGCAGAAGCTTTACACACCCCCTCCAAGCTCTGCATGAGTCACACAGTAAGCTAGTTCTCAGCCTATGATACTCTGGTTAGAAGCCAGTCTTTTGTTTGTAAACACTGCCTCAAACTGTTCATTACAAACCAGGATTGCAGCAGAGAGTGGCAGAAACAGCACAGAGGGGAACAGGAGAAAATAAGGAATAGAATGGTATGCTTTTTATTGTAAAATAAGGGAAAATTCGGATCATGGCCAAAATCATAATTACTTGTACCGCTAATCGTAATCACAGCAAAAATCAGAGTAAAATCCATAAGCCCATTTCAAATCCGGATCAAAATCACGACTTATCCGGATTTTGATTCAGCCAAGGCTGAATTTGGTCGAATGCGTGATCGGGGGTATCCGAACATCGCTGCTATTCCCCATGTTCTCTGATTTTTGCAATATACTGTATGTAAAAATGTTCTGACAGCACTGTTTATAATTTCGTGAAACGTGCAAAATGTACAAAAAGATTACGCAAAATCATTATATTTCAAAATCATAATTACATGTAATCGTAATTGCAAAGCTTTGCGTAGAATTCAGCTTAAGCAAAATTTGTGTAACATTATCACTATTACTTTTATTTAGTATTTATATAGCAACGACATCTTCTGCAGCGCTGTACAGAGTATATTGTCTTGTCGCTAAACTGTCCCTCAGAGGGGCTCACAATCTAATCCCTACCATAGTCATGTCTCAATGTATGTATTGTGTAGTGTATGTATCGTAGTCTAGGGCCAATTTAGTTGGAAGCCAATTAATTGTCTGGTTTTCTCCCACATCCCAAAAACATACAAAGTGCCCGGCAGAAACAAATTCCGTGTCGATAGTGCCCTTCTCCTGGCTGGGATTCGAACTGGGGACACCGTGCTACAAGGTGAGAGCGCTAACTACTACACCACTGTGCTGTCCTACTGCACATACACTGTTCCTGTGGTACCTTTGGCACGCTCCTTCTCTTCCCAAATACAAGAAGCATCACTTGTGCAATACTTTTCAAAAAAAAAACATGAAGCTTTCTATCTTCCCCTTCCCCTTGTACATGCTCTCATTATCACTCATCTCGCCTGTTCTCAGTACCTCTTGCAGACTACTGCAACATTTCCTTATCTACGATTATACCAACTAGACTACCACCTCTGAAATGCATCATGAATGCTGCAGAGAGACTTATCTGTCCTTTACTTTATCATCTGCTTCTTTTCTCTACAAATCTCTAGACTGACTTCCATTTCACCTCAACTTAACCACTTCCCGACCGCCCACTACACAGGGGCGGCGGGGAAGTGGAGCCCTGCAGGACGGCCTCACCCACAGAGGCGGCGGTCCATTTAAGGGCATGGGCGGAGCGATCGCGTCATCCGTGACGCGATCCTCCGCCGGCGCCTGTCACCGCTCGCTCGCCGCAACATCCCGCCGGCTATACGGAAGCGCCGGCGGGATGTTAACCCCGCGATCGCCGCATACAAAGTGTATAATACACTTTGTAATGTTTACAAAGTGTATTATACAGGCTGCCTCCTGCCCTGGTGGTCCCAGTGTCCGAGGGACCACCAGGGCAGGCTGCAGCCACCCTAGTCTGCACCCAAGCACACTGATTTCTCCCTCCCCTGCCCCAGATCGCCCACAGCACCCATCAGACCCCCCCCCTGCCCACCCCCCAGACCCCTGTTTGCACCCAATCACCCCCCTAATCACCCATCAATCACTCCCTGTCACTATCTGTCAACGCTATTTTTTTTTATCCCCCCCCCCTGCTCCCTGCCCCCTCCTGATCACCCCCCACCCCTCAGATTCTCCCCAGACCCCCCCCCAGACCACCCCCCCCCTGTTTACTGTATGCATCTATCCCCCTGATCACCTGTCAATCACCTGTCAATCACCCGTCAATCACCCGTCAATCACCCGTCAATCACCCCCTGTCACTGCCACCCATCAATCAGCCCCTAACCTGCCCCTTGCGGGCAATCTGATCACCCCCCCACACCAATAGATCGCCCACAGATCCGACATCAGATCACCTCCCAAATCCATTGTTTACATCTATTCTCTCCTCTAAACACCCACTAATTACCCATCAATCACCCATCAATCACCCCCTATCACCACCTGTCACTGTTACCTATCAGATCAGACCCTAATCTGCCCCTTGCGGGCACCCAATCACCTGCCTACACGCTCAGATTGCCCTCAGACCCCCCCTTATCAATTCGCCAGTGCATTAATTACATCTGTTCTTCCCTGTAATAACCCACTGATCACCTGTCAATCACCTGCCAATCACCTATCACCCATCAATCACCCCCTGTCACTGCCACCCATCAATCAGCCCCTAACCTGCCCCTTGCGGGCAATCTGATCACCCACCCACACCATTAGATCGCCCGCAAACCCGCCGTCAGATTACCTCCCAAATGTATCGTTTACATCTGTTATCTTCTCTAAACACCCACTAATTACCCATCAATCACCCATCAATCACCCCCTATCACCACCTGTCACTTTTACCTATCAGATCAGACCCTAATCTGCCCCTTGCGGGCACCCAATCACCCGCCCACACGCTCAGATTGCCCTCTGACCCCCCCCCCCCTTATCAATTCGCCAGTGCATTAATTACATCTGTCCTTCCCTGTAATAACCCACTGATCACCTGTCAATCACCTGCCAATCACCTATCACCCATCAATCACCCCCTGTCACTGCCACCCAACAATCAGCCCCTAACCTGCCCCTTGCGGGCAAACTGATCACCCACCCACACCAATAGATCGCCCGCAGATCCGACATCAGATCACCACCCAAGCGCAGTGTTTCCATCTATTCTCTCCTCTGAACACCCACTAATTACCCATCAATCACCCATCAATCACCCCCTATCACCACCTGTCACTGTTACCCATCAGATCAGACCCTAATCTGCCCCTTGCGGGCACCCAATCGCCCGCCTACAATCTCAGATTGCCCTCAGACCCCCCCTTATCAATTCGCCAGTGCAATATTTACATCTGTTCTCCCCTGTAATAACCCACTGATTACCTGTCAATCACCTATCAATCACCCATCAATCACCCCCTGTCACTGACACCCATCAATCACCCGCTGTCACTGACACCCATCAATCAGCCCCTAACCTGCCCCTTGTGGGCAAACTGATCACCCACCCACACCAATAGATCGCCCGCAGATCCGACAACAGATCACCACCCAAGCGCAGTGTTTTCATCTATTCTCTACCCTAAACACCCACTAATTACCCATCAATCACCCCCTGTCACTGCTACCTATCAGATTAGACCCCTATCTGCCCCTAGGGCACTCAATCACCCGCCCACACCCTCAGAATGCCCTCAGACCCCAGCCCTGATCACCTCGCCAGTGCATTGCTTGCATCTATTCTCCCCTCTAATCACACCTTGAGACACCCATCAATCACCTCCTGTCACCCCCTAGCACACCTACCCATCAGATCAGGCCCCAATTTGCCCCGTGTGGGCTCCTGATCACTCGGCCAAACCCTCAGACCCCCTTCCGATCACCTCCCCAGTGCATTGATTGCATCTATTTTCCCCTCTAACCACCCCCTGAGACACCCATCAATCACCTCCTGTCACCCCCCTAGCACTCCTATCCATCAGATCAGGCCCAATACAACCTGTCATCTAAAAGGCCACCCTGCTTATGACCGGTTCCACAAAATTCACCCCCTCATAGACCACCTGTCATCAAAATTTGCAGATGCTTATACCCCTGAACAGTCATTTTGAGACATTTGGTTTCCAGACTACTCACGGTTTTGGGCCTGTAAAATGCCAGGGCGGTATAGGAACCCCACAAGTGACCCCATTTTAGAAAAAAAAGACACCCCAAGGTATTATGTTAGGTGTATGACGAGTTCATAGAAGATTTTATTTTTTGTCAAAAGTTAGCGGAAAATAATTTTTATTGGTTTTTTTTCACAAAGTGTCATTTTTCACTAACTTGTGACAAAAAATAAAATCTTCTATGAACTTGCCATACACCTAACGGAATACCTTGGGGTGTCTTCTTTCTAAAATGGGGTCACTTGTGGGGTTCCTATACTGCCCTGGCATTTTAGGGGCCCTAAACCGCGAGGAGTAGTCTAGAAAACAAATGCTTCAAAATGACCTGTGAATAGGACGTTGGGCCCCTTAGCGCACCTAGGCTGCAAAAAAGTGTCACACATGTGGTACCGCCGTACTCAGGAAAAGTAGTATAATGTGTTTTGGGGTGTATTTTTACACATACCCATGCTGGGTGGGAGAAATTTCTATGTAAATGGACAATTGTGTGTAAAAAAATCAAACAATTGTCATTTACAGAGATATTTCTCCCACTTAGCATGGGTATGTGTAAAAATACACCCCAAAACGCATTATACTACTTCTCCTGAGTACAGCGGTACCACATGTGTGGCACTTTTTTACACCCTAAGTACGCTAAGGGGCCCAAAGTCCAATGAGTACCTTTAGGATTTCACAGGTCATTTTGCGACATTTGGTTTCAAGACTACTCCTCACGGTTTAGGGCCCCTAAAATGCCAGGGCAGTATAGGAACCCCACAAATGACCCCATTCTAGAAAGAAGACACCCAAAGGTATTCCGTACGGAGTATGGTGAGTTCATAGAAGATTTTATTTTTTGTCACAAGTTAGCGGAAAATGACACTTTGTGAAAAAAAACTATTAAAATCAATTTCCGCTAACTTGTGACAAAAAAATAAAAACTTCTATGAACTCACCATACTCCTAACGGAATACCTTGGGGTGTCTTCTTTCTAAAATGGGGTCATTAGTGGGGTTCCTATACTGCCCTGGCATTTTAGGGGCCCTAAACCGTGAGGAGTAGTCTTGAAACAAAAATGACCTGTGAAATCCTAAAGGTACTCATTGGACTTTATGCCCCTTAGTGCAGTTAGGGTGCAAAAAAGTGCCACACATGTGGTATCGCCGTACTCGGGAGAAGTAGTACAATGTGTTTTGAGGTGTATTTTTACACATACCCATGCTGGGTGGGAGAAATACCTCTGTAAATGACAATCTTTTGATTTTTTTACACACAATTGTCCATTTACAGAGGTATTTCTCCCACCCAGCATGGGTATGTGTAAAAATACACCTCAAAACACATTGTACTGCTTCTCCCGAGTATGGCGATACCACATGTGTGGCACTTTTTTGCACCCTAACTGCGCTAAAGGGCCCAAAGTCCAATGAGTACCTTTAGGATTTCACAGGTCATTTTGAGAAATTTCGTTTCAAGACTACTCCTCACGGTTTAGGGCCCCTAAAATGCCAGGGCAGTATAGGAACCCCACAAATGACCCCATTTTAGAAAGAAGACACCCCAAGGTATTCCGTTAGGAGTATGGTGAGTTCATAGAAGTTTTTATTTTTTGTCAAAAGTTAGCGGAAATTGATTTTAATTGTGTTTTTTCACAAAGTGTCATTTTCCGCTAACTTGTGACAAAAAATAAAATCTTCTATGAACTCGCCATACTACTAACGGAATACCTTGGGGTGTCTTCTTTCTAAAATGGGGTCATTTGTTGGGTTCCTATACTGCCCTGGCATTTTAGGGGCCCTAAACCGTGAGGAGTAGTCTTGAAACGAAATTTCTCAAAATGACCTGTGAAATCTTAAAGGTACTCATTGGACTTTGGGCCCTTTAGCGCAGTTAGGGTGCAAAAAAGTGCCACACATGTGGTATCGCCGTACTCAGGAGAAGTAGTATAATGTGTTTTGTGGTGTATTTTTACACATACCCATGCTGAGTGGGAGAAATATCTCTGTAAATGGACAATTGTGTGTAAAAAAAATTAACAAATTGTCATTTACAGAGATATTTCTCCCACCCAGCATGGGTATGTGTAAAAATACACCCCAAAACACATTATACTACTTCTCCTGAGTATGGCAATACCACATGTGTGGCACTTTTTTGCAGCCTAACTGCGCTAAGGGGTCCAAAGTCCAATGAGCACCTTTAGGCTTTACAGGGGTGCTTACAATTTAGCACCCCCCAAAATGTCAGGACAGTAAACACACCCCACAAATGATCCCATTTTGGAAAGTAGACCCTTCAAGGTATTCAGAGAGGGGCATCTTGAGTCCGTGGCAGATTTCATTTTTTTTTGTCGCAAGTTAGAAGAAATGGAAACTTTTTTTTTTTTTTTTTTCTCACAAAGTGTCATTTTCCGCTTACTTGTGACAAAAAATAATATCTTCTATGAACTCACTATGCCTCTCAGTGAATACTTTGGGATGTCTTCTTTCCAAAATGGGGTCATTTGGGGGGTATTTATACTATCCTGGAATTCTAGCCCCTCATGAAACATGACAGGGGGTCAGAAAAGTCAGAGATGCTTGAAAATGGGAAAATTCACTTTTTGCACCATAGTTTGTAAACGCTATAACTTTTACCCAAACCAATAAATATACACTGAATGGTTTTTTTTTTATCAAAAACATGTTTGTCCACATTTTTCGCGCTGCATGTATACAGAAATTTTACTTTATTTGAAAAATGTCAGCACAGAAAGTTAAAAAAATCATTTTTTTGCCAAAATTCATGTCTTTTTTGATGAATATAATAAAAAGTAAAAATCGCAGGAGCAATCAAATAGCCCCAAAAGAAAGCTGTATTAGTGACAAGAAAAGGAGCCAAAATTCATTTAGGTGGTAGGTTGTATGAGCGAGCAATAAACCGTGAAAGCTGCAGTGGTCTGAATGGAAAAAAAGTGGCCGGTCCTTAAGGGGTAGAAAGCCCTAGGTCCTCAAGTGGTTAAATGACTGTGCTGTGCCTTTACAACACTCTACTCCTGTCCCACTTACAATTCTAACCCTAGCATTAAATATAACCCTAATTGCCCTCTCAACTCTTCGAATGGCCAACCCATGATGTCACACTTAAAGAGAATCTGTATTGTTAAAATCGCACAAAAGTAAACATACCAGTGCGTTAGGGGACATCTCCTATTACCCTCTGTCACAATTTCGTCGCTCCTCGCCGCATTAAAAGTGGTTAAAAACAGTTTTAAAAAGTTTGTTTATAAACAAACAAGATGGCCACCAAAACAGGAAGTAGATTGATGTACAGTATGTCCACACATAGAAAATACATCCATTCACAAGCAGGCTGTATACAGCCATCCTTTTGAATCTCAAGAGATCATTTGTGTGTTTCTTTCTCCCTGCAGCTATCTTCCACTGAAGTGTCAGGCTGTTTCTTCTTGCAGAGTGCAGACAGCTCTGCCTGTATGTAATTCCTCAGTATGTGAAAGCCCAGCCAGCTCAGAGGAGGATTTATCCAGCTTGTAAAAGATGAGAGAACAGAGAGAAGCTGCACTAATCTAAATATCACACAGGCAGTGTGCAGAGAGGGGCCTGGATGGGGGAGTTCATAGCAGAACCACAACACTGAAGAACTTGGCAGCCTTCCAGACACAGGCCTGACAAGTCTGACAAGAGAGAGATAAGTTGATTTATTACAGAGACTGTGATAGTGGAAAGTGCTGCAGTTAGCCAGAACACATTACAATAGCTTTTGGAACTTGTAGGATGATAAAAAGCAGGATGCAATTTTTGTTACGGAGTCTCTTTAAGTTTTCTCCTTGTTGATGTTTTCACATCCTATCAATAAAATGCCTTCTAAGACGGCAGCCAGCAAAAAAAGTTTCGGAATAATTTTGATAGTACTTTTTCACTTACTTTTTGGTACTTTTTCAATTGCAGAATGCTGAAAAGTTATTTTACACAGTAGAAATAACAATCTCCTAGGACAGGGGTCTGCAACCTTTAAGAATGAAAGAGCCACTTGGACCCGTTTCCGAAAAGAGAAAAAAAACTGGGAGCCGCAAAACCATTATAAAACAGATATGTCCCCAATATGCACAAATCGGTAGCAGATATGACCCCAATATGCACAAATCGTTAGCAGATATGACCCCAATATGCACAAATCGTTAGCAGATATGACCCCAATATGCACAAATCGTTAGCAGATATGACCCCAATATGCACAAATCGTTAGCAGATATGACCCCAATATGCACAAATCGTTAGCAGATATGTCCCCAATATGCAGAAACCGTTAGCAGATATGACCCCAATATGCACAAATCGTTAGCAGATATGACCCCAATATGCACAAATCGTTAGCAGATATGACCCCAATATGCACAAATCGTTAGCAGATATGTCCCCAATATGCAGAAACCGTTAGCAGATATGTCCCCAATATGCACAAATCGTTAGCAGATATGTCCCCAATATGCACAAATCGTTAGCAGATATGTCCCCAATATGCAGAAATAACCCCAATAAGCACAAATCGTTAGCAGATATGTCCCCAATAAGCACAAATCGTTAGCAGATATGTCCCCAATAAGCACAAATCGTTAGCAGATATGTCCCCAATATGCACAAATCGTTAGCAGATATGTCCCCAATATGCACAAATCGTTAGCAGATATGACCCCAATATGCAGATATGACCCCAATATGCACAAATCGTTAGCAGATATGTCCCCAATATGCACAAATCGTTAGCAGATATGACCCCAATATGCACAAATCGTTAGCAGATATGAGCCCAATATGCACAAATCGTTAGCAGATATGAGCCCAATATGCAGATATAACCCCAATAAGCACAAATCGTTAGCAGATATGTCCCCAATATGCACAAATCGTTAGCAGATATGTCCCCAATATGCACAAATCGTTAGCAGATATGTCCCCAATATGCACAAATCGTTAGCAGATATGTCCCCAATATGCACAAATCGTTAGCAGATATGTCCCCAATATGCAGATATGACCCCAATATGCACAAATCGTTAGTAGATATGTCCCCAATATACAGATATAACCCCAATAAGCACAAATCGTTAGCAGATATGTCCCCAATATGCACAAATCGTTAGCGGATATGTCCCCAATATGCACAAATCGTTAGCAGATATGACCCCAATATGCAGAAATGACCCCCAATATGCACAAATCGTTAGCAGATATGTCCCCAATATGCAGAAATGACCCCCAATATGCACAAATCGTTAGCAGATATGTCCCCAATATGCAGATATGACCCCAATATGCACAAATCCTTCAGCAGAAATGACCCCAATATGCACAAATCCTTCAGCAGATCTGAAAAGAAAACCCCATTTACTCACCTAGTAAGAAGACCTCCTGTCACGATCTCCTCCTGTCCCGACCTCCGGTCCCGACCTCCTTGTGGCGCGCAACTCCGTCGGCTCCTCTTCCTTCCCGACGTCACGTCCTGCCTGCACTACACTGCAGGGCTACGGGAAAATGGCCGCCCGAAGCCCTGCACTGGTCTGGCGGCCTCTCTGATAGGCTGCCGGCCAGTGGCAGCACACGTGACGTCACACGCGCAAACGTCACACGCGCGCCGCAACCACTGACACCCAGTCACCCACTACCGGTGTAGTGTCAGAATGGGCAGCCCTGCAGCACCGGAGCCGGGACTGAGCCGCGGCAAAGGGGAAAAAGAGCCACTTGCGGCTCCGGAGCCGCGGGTTGCCGACCCCTGTCCTAGGAGAAGACTTAGGAAAAAATGTGAATTGGATCGGGCCCACGCACGGCACCAATTCTTTGCCATGTCTTCCCCTATTCTCTAGAATCCCCTTCCTTCGTTCATAAAGCTTGCTCCTACCTTACAGTATATACATTGTAAAGAAAAAAAAAACCTCAAAACCTATTTCTTCAAACACACCTACATACAGTATGTTCCATGCTTCTAGCCGTGCAGGCTATGCCTACAGACAATGGCATTGGTCTGAGGAGGCAGGTGTGTACCAGGCATGAGCTTCTGAATTCCGCGGAAGCTAAAATACCGAAATTCCGCCGGAATTGGGTTTTCCGCATTGTTCCGCGGAATCCGGAAACGTCAAACCGGAATGCGGAATAATGTGGAATTCCGTCAAAATCAGAATCGGAATGAATTGACCAATCAGGAGATGCGAAATGAGTTGACCAATCATGACAACAAGCTCATGGACACGAAATTCCACCTGGGCGCCACCCCCCAAACAGTGCGCATATAAAAAAAAACAGCATTTCCGTAAAAAAAGGCTGAAATTTACAAAAGTACACTTTTCAATTACGTTTCCGTAATATACAACAACTTTTTTGACAATAGACAACATAGACACAAACATTCGAAAATTACAGAAGTCCGGATAAAAATTACGGAAAATACATGCGGAATACAGCGGAATACCACGGAATACCGCCGGAATGTGCCAGTATGCGGAATTTCGGTATGACGGTATGCGGAATTGTCCCGGAAACGGAAATGAGCTCTTCCGACCATGCCTAGTGTGTACCCATGAAACCTGTTGTTCAAGTGTGGTGCTGTGCTATTGAGGTAGACCATTCTTACCATTCTAAACTGTTTTTAGATTTTTTTTATTGTTGGAGGAGGAGCCCATTTCATGTGCAGCCCCCTCTTTCATGTGTAACATCTATGTGCAGCAGTGACTCCCCAGTCCATGTGCAGCCCCCTCTTCTATGTGTAACATCCATGTGCAGCCCTTTTTTTACAACCTTCTTTCTTCATGTACAGCTCCTCTGGGTAGCAGTTTCTCTTTGTCATGTATTGCTTCCCATTTGCAGCCTTCTCTTCCATATGCATCAACCCCTCTTCCATGTCCAGCTTCCCCCTTGAACAGCAGCTGCCCAAGACCTGGACCATTGCGGCCTATCCAGAAGCCCTGACCTGACGACAATGGCTGCAGTGCCAGAAATGGCTGTCTATTGACTCTCCCCAGGCTGTACTGCAGCAGTGAGATGGTGGTGGGCCAGAAGCCTCTGCATGATATCCTCACTGAGAAATCAGGGCTAGAGTGGGGTTCTAAAGATACCCTGAGATGAAGGATGTAAAAGAATTGATACTTACATGGAGCTTCCTCCAGCCCAATGACCACCATTTCCTCTCTCACCATCCTCCCGGGTGGCTCCATACCCCCGCTATTGCCCCGGAAATCTTTTTTTTCAGTCAGGTCAGCCACGCTCTTCTGCGCATTCGCACTCCTGGCGGCATGCATGTGATGGGCGTGCGACCAGGAGGGGCAGGTGCAGAAGAGCTCGACTGGCACGACTAAAAGAAAATTACCATGGACAATAGTGGGCAAATGGAGACAACCGAGAGGAAGGCGAGAGAGGCAATGGTTGTCATGAGGCTGGAGGAAGCCACAGGCAAGTATCAATTCTTTTACATCCTTTGTCGAAGGGTCTCTTTAAAGTGGATCCGAGGTGAACTTTTACACATTGCATAATTGTGTTCCTTCCCTATTGTCTATCGGGCATTCCTCAAGCCAAATACTTTTTTATTTTTGTTTTAATACTCTAATTCCCTATAAACTAAAAAAAGCCACACCCGCAGGTTTTCAGAGAGCCTTGGCAGTAGCAAGTGCTCTTGGGAGCTCAGTCTGTGCAGGAGGAGGGGGATGTGTTACTAGCCATTGATTTCAGAGGCAGAAGGGAGGAGGGAGGAGGAGAGGGGATTAGGCTGATGGCTCAAGATACAGATAAGCCTGCCTCTGTGTAATGTTTACAAACAACATGGCTGCTGTCATTGTATCACAGGAATGAATAATCATTTTCTATTAAAACTGTTTGCAGCTATATTTGCTGTGTAAACCATCTAAACTTTAGATAAGATACATAGACAAGTTACTTGTTATAGTTAGTTTTTCATCTCCGATCCGCTTTAAGGGGTTGGGATGTATTTGGGCTGAGGGTAGGGGACCAGGAGGAAATAGACAAGAAATTAAAATTCCTGACTAAAAGCAGCTTCACAGAGAAAAAAAAGAGAGAAAAAAAGAAGAAGCCGAGAAATAATACAATGATGAGAAACATGTCACCTGCTTTCCACATTTTATTTCTCCCTCCAGTTTTCTTAAAAGCCAATTCACTTACTAGTAGCAATTAAATATGTGATGCCAAGTAGAGCGTAAATTCAGTGGGCCCGTTTCCCACGGCACCAGGCCTGACAAATTCAAGGTCTTTCGCTATAACCTGAATCTTAGCTGTTTACAAATTGCCTCATTACTTTTGCATTAGACCACATTACTGAAAAATGTTTTTCTTTTTCTAATTATGTGTACTATTTTTCACAGAACAAAAATCAGTTTTTTTGGTTTTGTTTGTTTTTTTTTCCGCCCTTCTCGAAGGGATGAAAAGGAATTGGGCGCTGGTTATTTGGTTGTGCTCTAATTGACTTTTTGTATCCTGATAGATTGACAGGCAGGATCATGGATAGCACTTCAGAAGCTCTTTGATGAAATTCTAATGATAACACCTGTGTTCTGGAATGTAGGATGCAAAACAAGTAGGACTGAGGGGAACAGGGAGATATTTACAAATTCAACAAGAAACACAATGACAGGATGCGCTCTACTTCCTTTCCTTAAAGAAGAACTTTAACCAAGGATTAAACTTCATTCCAATCGGTAAATGATACCCCCTTTCCTATGACAAATCTTTACCTTTTTCTCAAAAAGAATATCAGGTGTGTCTGTTTGGCTGATATTGTGGTGAAACCCCTCCCACAGTGTGATGTCATGACCATGGTCCTGACAGTTTTCTGTCTATGAACCTTGTTACATTGTGAGAAATAATGGCTTTTTCCAACTGACAAGCAAGCAATATCTCTGAGCATAGAATTGAACATTCCATTCAGATCACCTGGCAGGACTAAAGATGTCACCATCAGTGATACATTTCAGAATGTAAATCAGGGATAGGAAAGATTTTACAATGGGCAAACACTGACTAATCTATAAATAAATATTGTAAAAAAATAAGCAGTTTTATTCATTATGTTGTTTTTGCTACGGTTCCTCTTTAAAGCCATGAGGAAAAGTTAAAAAAATCACTTCCTGTTACCTCGCTGGTGTCAAAGGACAAGTTGTGAAAGAGGTTCTTCCCTATAAAGAAAGAATAAGATATGAGAATATGAATGGAAAGCAGATTGGAAGATTTGTCAGGGTCCACAAATTATATTCAGCCTCAGACAAAGCGGTGGGTACCACAAAATGACTTTCAGGCCGTCTGCATTCTGTCAGTCTGTATTGCTGAGGATAAAATAAATAGGAGATTTCTGTATAAGAATTGGACTGGTGCCCAGATTGTTATGTCTGCTTTCCAATTAAAGTACATTTCCCCATTTGGGGCACAGTTGGGGAAGGACACTGATGGCAGTTACAACCATTCCAAAATCTTTCCACAACTGGGTCCAGTCAAAAATGTCGCATATGAAAAATGGCGCACGGTGATGCTGCTGTTTTTTTTTTTTTTTTCACCGCTTATCGTAATTTAAGGGGAACTTCAGCCTAAACAAACATACTGTCATAAAGTTACATTAGTTATGTTAATTAGAATAGATAGGTAATATAATCTCTCACCAACCCTGTTTTAAAAGAACAGGCAAATGTTTATTATTCATGGGGGCTGCCATCTTTGTCATGGGGGCAGCCATCTTTTTGGTGGAAAGGAGGTGATAGGGAGCAGGAGACACCGTTCCAACAGTCCTGTGTCCTGATTACTCCTCCCAGCTGCACGTGCTAGGCTTCAAATGTCAAATTCAAAATGTAAAAAAAAAAAAAATGCACCAAAACAGCAGAACGAGAACAACAACATCAGAAATCCCATCATGCTTTGCACAGCATCAGGGGGAAAAAGCCCGGGCAGTTTTCTTCTGTGCAGCTAAAAATGAGGCTTGTATAAGCGAAACAAAGTTCTGATGCTGTGAAACTGTTAAAGAAACACCAGGTCTTTTCAGTGCTGCTGAGTCGATTTTTAGTCCAGAGGTTCACTTTAACAACAAGCTATAAACGTTATTAAACATTATTTAACGTTGAGCTATAAAACGTTATCAGCCAGATGACAGAGGCTACAAATATAAATGCCAGGGCTCTGTCACTGAAAGTACTTTTTTACCCTGTGCATGATGCTCCAGGCTGGTGGCTGGCTGGCAGTGCCCGCTGTCTAGTAGTGCTGGGAGTGTTCAGGCAACTGATCCCGTGTGGGTGACCCAGCTCACTGCTGCCTGCGTGGCATTCTGGCTCCTGCTGCTACACTCTCCTCCTGCCAGCATCATCCCCGCGCTGTGCCAGTGCCAACAATCCTCATCCCAGGATCTGCTGTTCCTAGACGGCAGGGCTAATGTGTCCGCTCTCCACCCGTCCGCTCCTCTCTCTTCCCTCCTGCTGCTTATTTTGAAACTTGAGAAGCCGCTTGAGAAGGAATTTAGCAGCAGCCGCTGCTATTAGTAAGAGGCAGCGGGCGGGAATGACTCACCTCTTCCGCGTTCCAGTGTGCGTTCCACTATCGTCACTTCCTGCAATGCCGCCCAGTGACTATAGTAGAACGCGGAATAGGTGAGTCATCCCAGCCCACTGCCTCTTACTAATAGCAGCGGCTGCTGCTAAATTTAAGCTTGAGGGAGAGCGCACATGGGGGACCCAGGTGAGGGAGGGGGGGTCCAACCTCCCTCCCCGCCGCTCTGCCCAATACCCTCTTCCTGCCCGCTACCCCCTTATGCGGTGTATGCTACGCCGCGGGTCAGCTAGTTGTTTATATTATCCAATTCATAAAATATGTAGACTACAAACCATACCAGCCATTCATACAGTATTTGAGTACAAGCTTAAAAAAATGAAAATTAAAGGATAACAGTAATTACCTTCACCAGCAGCCTCAGATACTGAATGTTCTAAAACACATTTTATGTATTATTTTTTTAAATGTATCTGCTTTGAGTTAGTAAGCGTTAGCTGACAGAGTCTTAACCTCCCTGCCATTCTGATTTGCGGCGCACGGCCGCGGGTGTTTTTTTTTGTTTTTGTTTTTTGTTGTTGTTTTTTTTTAGCATGTAGCTAGCCTAGCGCTATCTACATGCTTCCCCCCTCCCTTCGCTATCCCGCCCACCCCTCCGATCCCCACCGGCGCAAATACCCAACAGGAAATCCCATTCTGAACGGGATTTCCTGTATGGGCTTACCCCGTCGCTATGGCGACAATCGGACTGATGTCATCGACGTCATTGACATCATGATGTCAGAGGGAGTCCCAATCCACCTCATAGCGCAGCCTGGCGTTGATTTTCCAGGATGCGCAAGGGGCCTGCGGGGGGGGGGGCTCTTTTGCTGCAGGTAGCGGCGGATCGGCGGCGAGCGGCGGCAATCGGAACAACCAAGTACTAGCAAAGTGCTAGCTGCGTGTTTGAAAAAAAAAATATGCAAATCGGCCCACCAGGGCCTGAGGAATCCTCCGCAGCGGCTTACCCCAAGCTCAGCTCGGGATAACCGGCAAGGAGGTTAAAGAGGATCTTTAGCGCAAAGGGAAAAAAAAATCAATACATTGCTAAGTGAGAAGTTAAAAAATAGAAGAGAGATCAAGAAATCCACCATGTAATTTGTTCATATTGTTTGGTCCGCAATCAACCTGCATGTCATCAACTTTACTGCTGGCAAACGTGAAAAAAAACAGCACCAACTGGCATTGTCTCTAACCACACCCACTAACATTGCGATAGGCTTAAAGGTTGTGTTTTTTTATACAGTAGACATACATATGTGCAGAGGGAGACACTGGTTGCTTGGA
The DNA here is from genome assembly GCF_040937935.1 of Hyperolius riggenbachi. NCBI lineage: Eukaryota > Metazoa > Chordata > Amphibia > Anura > Hyperoliidae > Hyperolius > Hyperolius riggenbachi. The sequence continues at coordinate 62,414,759 of NC_090653.1, read as the reverse complement.
AATTGGACACAGCTGTTATTTCCCACGATGCAACAAGGCTCACAGACCGGAAACTGTCAAGACCTAGGTCCTGACAACACACTGTGGGAGGGGTTTCACCACAATATATCAGCCATACAGACCACTCCAATGATCCATCCGAGAAAAGATAAAGCTTTATCATGGGAAAGGGGGTGTCAGCTACTGATTGGGATGAAGTTCAATCCTTGGCTACAGTTCCTCTTTAAAGTGGACCCAAACTAAAAATACATGATTTCAGAAATAAAATCTATTTTCTAAATTATAATAATACATAGCAGCCTTTTTCAGCTGCATGATGACAAATATAAAATATTTTACATTTATTGGAGAAACCCCTCCCTTCCTTTCATATAGCCGGGACAGAATCCGGCAAACTGGTGGAGTAGAAGGTGTCCAGCAATGGAGGAATTGCTAATGGCTGCCACCTGTATAACCCTAGTTATGCAAAGAGGAGGGTGAAAAGCATGCACTGAAATGCTTATAGGCTTGAAGGAGTGTTTATTTATATTTGTATGTGTCAGAGTGGTGCAACTAAATATTTTGAATAAAAAAAATGTTTGGTTTGGGTCCGCTTTAACTGTAAGTTTGTAAATCCAGGGTCTAGAGTCAGGACTGTTCTCTATAGCAATGGGCCAGGCCAGGGAAATACAGAGCCTATGAATGATGACATTAGGTGATGGGGCATTAGTTTACACCTCTTAGTATTAAATGACCGGTGATAGGATAGGGTTTACCCAGGCTCATATTTCTGTATACTAGCCCAATAATGAATATGGAATCTTAGGGGTTACGCAAGGTGACTTGCAGAGGAGCTGGGATTCTTAATTCTACATTAGATCTTTTTATTATAGCAAGTTAGAGCAAATAGAATTTCTGGTGTGAAAGATAACACGGTATATAGACAAGTCCACTGATGTAAATATCATGTAGATTGAAGCTGGTACTTCAGTAAGTAAGGGAGAAACATTGGAACATCAGAGGACAGACTTGAAATGAACTAAAGAATTAAACCGTCTCGCACAGACTTAAACAGTCCTCCCAATGAGAGATCAAAGCAGCCAAGGTTAACTCGCAACATATGGAGCGTGCTGCGTAAAGAAGCTCTCAGAGGACATTTAATTGGAAATATATCCTGCATATATTATGATGGAAGTTAGCCAGTGCAAGAAATTAAGTAAAAACAAGTTCTAATTGTTATATTTTAAACTTCATCCAGAAGCCAGCTGTAAATAGACGAGGGAAGAGCTACAGAGTTAGGCAGGGCCGGTTCTTGTTTCAATGAGCCCCCATAAACCTCTTCTCCCCCCTTGCAGGCCTCTTTGCCCCCCCCCCCCCACACACACACACACACCGGCCCTTCCCTCATGGTCCCTTTCCAACTGAATTGTCGTCCCCAACCCACTGTAGAGTTTTTGACAGTGTAGCGACTCACCTGTCCCAGCTGGTGACACTAGTTTGGGCATTTCTGTCTTCATCCTCACCAGGCGCATGTCCTCCATGACACAGCACATGTTATTATGTAATATGGCCCTGGGAACTGAGAAGATGCCGCCAGCAGGGATTATGATGGAAACACACAAAGCTGCAAACTAATGGAGGAGTTCTCCTGCCAGGACAGGTAAGTCGCTACACTACCAAAAACTTTGTATGGGCCTCAGGGACCACAAAAAGGTTAAGGGGAAGAGTTGGGGCCCAACATCTGGCTTGTGGCCCACTGGAAATTGCTCAGTTTGCACCTATGGAAGTACTGGCCCTGAAGTTAGGAGGCCCAAATGGCTCTACTCCCGATACTATTGAGTGCTTTTATATTTTCAAGGAGAAGGCAGCATCTGTGTTCATAGTAGTGAAGAGGAGGTTAAAGGCCTGTGGGGTGAAATCATTCCTTGGAGACTATGCCTCTTCCTGATTTATCTCCATGTGTTTACCGTGTATCTGAGGAGCGATTGATTTTTGAGCAATCATTTGATTATTTGTTGAGCAATCAGACATGCTGGTAATTACTGATCGATCATACACGTCACACTGTTTGCATGTGTGAGAAATGGACTAACAAGATGTAACAGGAGCAGGACATTGTTTAGAAACAAAAGGGCGGGCAAGAGGACCATCATACACATGTTGGTGTGGCACTCCCATCTGATCGATCAACAACCAAAACATTTATCTGAAGGATCAGTTGCCTTGAGATTGCATGCAAATTTGCCAGAATGTGTTGACGGTAAAATGGGCCTGTGTAAAAATATTTGTGAGGCCCCTTGCATAATATCTATAAAGGACATGGGATAGGGGAAAAAACACAAAAAGAGCGCACTCAGAAAACTGATGATAAAAGGGAAACCAGCCGGTAGTAGACAGATCTCACCTGATGTGGTGGCTGATATGCCCTAATGGGTATTATCAGCTTGCAGGCTTTTGTCCCTCTCAGACCAGGGACCAGGTCAGAAGCAGGCTCTTTGTCCAAAGGGATTCTGTGGCTTGAAGCAGGATATCAGGAGCAGATGTCTGGTTTGTAGCCGTTGGTGTCCCAGCACTGGCTATAACACCAGAGCTGCAGGCACCTGTGGGCTGTATGAGACTCAATCCCTTAGCAGGGAGAGTCTCCTTCCTGAAAAGTTAGCAATCTACACACTGCTCTGTTCAGATACACTACAGCAGTGGCTGGGTGGTGAGCAGATCGTTTGCCTGAAGAAAGGAGGAATGGCCTCCTGAACCTAGTTGTATTTGTTACATTAATTAAAGAATCAGTTACTTCCAGCACGGGTCTCCTGTGCCTTCTTTCAGCCACTTTAGTGCTACTGCTCACCACCCAGCCACTGCTGTGGTGTATCTGAACAGAGCAGTGTGTAGATTGCTAACTTTTCAGGAAGGAGACTCTCCCTGCTAAGGGATTGAGTCTCATACAGCCCACAGGTGCCTGCAGCTCTGGTGTTATAGCCAGTGCTGGGACACCAACGGCTACAAACCAGACATCTGCTCCTGATCTCCTGCTTCAAGCCACAGGATCCCTTTGGACAAAGAGCCTGCTTCTGACCTGGTCCCTGGTCTGAGAGGGACAAAAACCTGCAAGCTGATAATACCCATAAGGGCATATCAGCCACCAGCCCACCACATCAGGTGAGATCTGTCTACGACCGGCTGGTCTCCCTTTTATCATCAGTTTTCTGAGTGCGCTCTTTTTGTGTTTTTTCCCCTACCCCATGTCCTTTATAGATTTCTCTGCCCCTGCAAGTGGACCACACAGAGCAGCACCGACTTTCATCACCCAACACATCCTCTACATATAGAAGACTAATTTTATCCAGGTCGCTCCCCCCGTTCTCATTTCAGCACGGGGGTTATTTAAGTTTACCTATCTGTCTACCCTTGCATTATATGGTATTAACTGTAAAATTCCAAGCTATAAAGTTTTAAATTTAAATGATGGTATATTGCCCCCACAAACCTGTATATAAGGTTGTCATAATATTCACCCATATCTAGTGCAGCCATAATTTCCCTGTATATCGGATGCAGGCAGAATACCCTCCCATTCATCTAGTGCAGCCATAATACCCTCCTATTTATCTAGTGCAGCCATAATACCCTCACATTTATCTAGACCAGCCATAATACCCTCACATTTATCTAGTGCAGCCATAATACCCTCACATTTATCTAGTGCAGCCATAATACTCTCCGATTTATCTAGTGCAGCCATAATACCCTCCAATTTATCTAGTGCAGCCATAATACCCTCCCATTTATCTAGTGCAGCCATAATACCTTCCCATGTATCTAGTGCAGCCATAATACCCTCCCATGTATCTAGTGCAGCCATAATACCCTCCCATTTATCTAGTGCAGCCATAATACCCTCCCATTTATCTAGTGCATTCATAATACCCTCCCATTTATCTAGTGCAGCCATTATACCCTCCCATTTATCTAGTGCAGCCATAATACACGCCCATTTATCTAGTGCAGTCATAATACCATCCTATTTATCAAGTGCAGACATAATGGCCTCAATTCACTAAGCTTATCTCCTGTTTTTAATAACTATTAATTAACTGTGTGTGAAAATAACTACAGAGGAGGTAAATTAACTACAGAGGAGGTAACGTAAGGAATGAAGAGATAAGATAACTCTCTCACTGTGTGGAGGTAAGTTTTCTCTTGCCTTATTATCTCCAGCATGATCTTAGTGAATTGAGGCCAATGCCTTTTATTTATCAAGGGTTTAAATTTAGGGAGGAGTTTAGGGTTAAGCATCAAGATAGGTCTCGCAGGTGGGACCATGGCTCCATTACTGGGCCAATCACTGCACTCAGTAGCAGCGAGTGCAATGATTGTCCAATGATGGAGCCATGGTCCCGCCCCTGAGACCATTGGCTCTAGTAATAACACAAGTTGTCATACTTTTTACCCTTACTGTGCTCGGGCTTACTTTTGGGGTATGGCTTATACTTAAAGCATGCTCAAAATACCTGCTAGGCTTACTTTCGGGGGATGTCTTAATATAAACCCGGTGTTATTAAAACACTGATGAAGACAGCACCACAAAACAAAAACAGCAGATTATCACTAAGCGCTGTCTCACTACTGTCTGAGTCTCTGATAAGTTTGCAGGGGTTTCATCCTTGTTCTAAGTTTGTGACTGCCAAAAAATTAGCAATTAGTCTTTTTTTTTTCTTTCACATACTCCAGTTTGCCCTCATCGGGAGTTTGGTGGCATCCTTTCTTTGTTGCTACGCTCGGAATTGGCCTTTAAACAATGTTCACCTGTAAGGGTTTGATTAAGAAAGTGAGGTTGGGAGCTGAAGTCCTGGCGGTGAAGGAAATCTCAGGTCTGAACAGCTATCACTTCAGGTTAATGTCCCGGAACTAATTGTCTCCTTCAAACCTCAAACGTTAGATTCTTTAAACATGATTAAAGGTAGGAATGAAAGCGCCGGCTCCGTCTGATGGACTACACAAACACCGGTGTTTTCATGGATTGGAATTAATAACGCCGGCTCTTCCAGTCATCGATGATCATTTCATTAACTTCGCTGTCCGTATATTTTTTTTGAACATTCTTTATAGAGAGATTGTTCATCCTGATCTTCCCACCAGGAGACAGATTGGATTTCCAACCCCGGGAAGAAGTTGCAATTACTATCACAGCCACATTACTACTGGCACATAAAGTGGAACCCTAGATACAAAATTCTTGTGTAACGCTCAAAGGCAGAGCTTTCCATTGGAGAGCCCTGATTAGCTGGTGTCCAACGAAATACTTGAAAAGAGGAGTGTCCTTTATCAGCCCTAAATTGCTCCCTGATAATTAATGTTCCATAATCTGTACTTGAGACCTGCCAGACTTACATCCACAGACCTATACCTGGCCGCCTTCTTTGATCCTCCAACAACCTCCCACTCCCACACAAGACTGCAGGACTTCTCAAGAGTTGTCCCCACTCTCTGGAACACCCTTCCACCACCCATCATGCTCAACACCTTCAAACAAGCCCTCTAGATGCGCCTCTTCAAGATTGCTTACCGGACGCATAAATGCCATAACTCATTCTGCTGAGCACCTACTATGCAAGTTAATCCATACCTAGTGTGCCCCTACCCTCTTCTTTTAGATTGTAACCCACTGGCAGGTAGACTTTGAACAAACTTGCAACTCCTTGTTTACCCTGCAGGTAGTATCAGAAGCTTGGGTCACTCGAAAGCTGGCAAAACACTATTTAATTACGATCAATGTTACAATCAACGTTAGGATCAATATTACTTTATTTTAATTTAATTTAAGATTGATTAAACTTTTTGTCAGATTGAATGTCTAACTGGACATAAAAAACTGTACAGAGTATGGCCAGCTTAAGACTTCATTATTCACATCAACAGGTGTTTCTCTCTAAACCAGGGGTGCCCATTTGGGTCGATTTTGATGTCCCGGTAGATATCAAAGGACTTCTGGGTAGGTCCCACACCACCTGCCTGAGTGACGTACGTGTCGTCTTTTTGCGGGTGCCAGAGATGCCCATGAAAAATGGTAGCTGCAGAGTTCCACTACATACCAGCAGTATTCTGTAGGAACAGTGGGCATGCTGGGAGCAGTGCTTTACCGGAGTAACGCTACAATGTAACCAAACTGGTGCAAGTGCAAAATAATGAGTAGAGGTGGTTGGTGTTAGGAGTAGGTGAGGGGTGGTTAGAGTTAGTCATAGATAGGGGAGGGTTCAAATGAGAATTGAGATACAGAGGGTGATAGTAGAATATTGACAATAATACAGATATTCTATTACTGCTATTTCCAGCCCACTTTTCCTCGCACCTCTTTTGCATAGAAGGCATGATACCATGTACTGATGAACAAACAGTATCCAAACTAACTATTTATTGTCTTAATGGAACCCTGTACCCGGAGGAGTATGGAATGGACAATGCTGTTTTTTTTTCCACTTTTCAAGTAAATGCTACTTGTCTAATTTTATGCTGAACTTTTGCCTCTAATACTTTGAGCCACTGACCCAGAATGAGTATGCAGATCATGTATTCTGACTCATTCCCACCAATGCTGGTTCATTCCACATGTATGAGTCAGACATCTCTGAAGCGTAAAGACCCCGCGAGACCGAAAGACAAAAGGCATGAAGACGACTGATTATATATTCTCCTTGCTTGATCTTTTGTTCAGGAATAATTCAGCTATTAGTCAAATATCTCATGGCCGAGACACATGTAGAAAGATACCAACCTGTTTCCGACTCCCCTTGTGATACAGTGCTACTATTTTTATTTTTCTGCATTACATACGCACTTTAAAGAGGAACTTTAACCCACGCTTGACCTTCATCTCAGTCAGTAGCTAATACCCCCTTTCCCACGAGAAATCTCTACCTTTGCTCGACAGTTCAAAGGGATGGTCTGTAGTGATGAGTGTAATGACCTAATTACAATTATGCATAATTTTGCGTAATTCGCAAAATTATGATTATGGTCGTAATTGAAATTTCGCGAATTTCACAAAATTACGCAACATTTCACGTTTATGGGGAATTTCGCAATTACGATCATATTTCATAATTACAATCATTTACGTAACACAAACAAACACGGAAATTCATTTAACACGGAAATTCATCCATTCTCGAAATTGTGTTCCAGTCCAGAGCATCCTGATACATTTAAAGCGACAGCATGTGCAGGGGCCTTGCATTATCAGTAATTGCAATCAGAAATTGCAATCAATGAGTGACTTTCCTGAGTTTATTCAGTACCTAAATGTGCATAATTACAATTAGAAACAAAATGATGTCCATTTTCGTAATTAAAATAACTTTCCTTCTATAGAAAAAGCGAAATTAGGAAATTTTGTATTAAATTCGAATTTGCACCGAAATGTGAAATTACGAAACCGAAATTTTGCTTATGGGATTCTGAATTACTGTTTGTATGGCTATTACGGTATTACAAATTCATGTCGTAACAGGAAAATCCGTGTCCGTAATTAAGGAAACACGAAATTACAAACATTTTAGTTCAACACTAAGGGCTGGTGCACACCAGAGCGGTTCTGAAGCATTTTCCAAAACGCTTGCAGGGGGGAAACCGCTTGGCTAATGGAAGTGAATGGGACGGTGCACACCAGAGTGGGTCGTTTTTTCCACAAACGCAAACTTGGGAGCTGCAGCATTTTTTAGATTTCTGAGGCGTTCTGCCTTAATGTTAAAGAATAGGAAAGTGGAAACCGGCTCTGAAAAACGCTAGATCAGAGCGGTTTTCCAGGCGTTTTTGTTACAGTAGCTGTTCAATAACAGCTTTACTGTAACAATATTTGTAATCTGCTGCACAAAAACGCTCCAAAAAAACGCTAGGCATGTTTAGAAAACCTCTCTAAACATGCCGAGAATCGCTCTGAAATCTGCTTCAAAAACCTCTAGCGTTTTGCAGATTTGCTAGAGGTTTTTGGTGTGCACTGGGCCTAAGTCTGTGTGGCTGATGTTGTGGTGAAACCCCTCCCCACAGTGTGATGTCATGACCATGGTCCTGACAGTTTGCTGTCTGTGAACCTTGTTGCATTGTGGGATAAAAAGCTTTTCCAATTGCCAAGCAAGCAATATCTCCCTCTATGCATTGAACTTTCAGTAAACAAACAATCCGTACAGATCACCTGGCAGGACTAAAAGTGTCACTACCCGTGATAAATTTCAGAATGTAAATCAGGGAGAGGAAAGATTTCACAATGGCTGAACATTGACTAAATAATCTAAAAATGAATATTGTAAAAAATACGGTAAGGAATTTTATTCATCATGTTATTTTCACTACAGTTCCCTTTAAATATCTGTGAAGTTGTGTATTTTTAGCACTTGGTTTGCGGTTTTAGTCGGTGTTTTTGTTCTTTTCCCTCTTCATGCTTGTCAGTTTTTAATGTACATTAGTTCCTCTTTGCATGATGTTATTTGATTCCGTATTCAGTGGAAAATCTAAACCCCATTTGATATGGAAAAGAGTTTGGCAGCTAATGGTTCTCACGTGCGTCCTTTGATCTGACGAGAGCCATAGGATTCATTAAAAGCACTTAGCGCACTCTTTAATGTGCCATCTAACTGTTCCCTAGTTGGACGTGAAACGCCGTAAATTACAAACTTTACCTCTCTGTCCAGGTGGAGCCTGGAACATACACAGCGGTTAACCCCCGCCTTGCCGGCTCAGAGTGAATGACACTCGGCAGTGAATGACCACGTGATAAGTTTATGATCCCAAGAAAGAGAACTTGGGCAGGTGCAGGAGTGGAGATGTGGATTTGAGTTGTATGGAAGAGAGTTACATGTAAGGGTCCCCTGAGGCGAAACTGGTCGGGAGGCGGGTGGCGCCTTCACTTCAGCATGTTGAGGTTTTGTTACAGAGCGCATCTTACTTCTGGGGTTCCCTATTCCGTAAGGCCCCACATGTGAGTTTTTACCTTATTGCTTTTGTTTATATCTGAAGCTTTTAGTATTAAACAGCCTACAATTAGCTTGGATTTGCTTGTTTTATCTACTCCGATATTGACACCTTGGTCTGAGCACTACTGATTGGGATACTTGCTACATCGTGTGTGGATCTTGTCGTGGACCATACAGTATATGCCAGTAGGAGATTCTTGCAATTTTATTGCAGAGCCATATATAGCTTTGGGCTGTTTTGGGCTGGTAAGCCTTTAATTTACTTGCTACTGGTGACTGGTCAATGAAGCTTATTGACAACGGGTGTTATACCATTTAAAAAGGCACTGAAGTGAAAAATTATGATGATGTGTATGTGTAGTACAGTTAAAAAAATAAAACATTAGGCGCAGAGACATAAGTCTAATATTGTTTCCAGTATAGGAAGAGTTAAGAAACTCCAGTTATCATCTATGCAAAAGAGCCATTGAGCTCCATGACTTTCAAAGTCACAGAGAGCTCTGTGATATGTGAGCTTGTTCTCTCAACTGTCAGTCTATGGCCTCAATTCACTAAGTGTAACGGTTGTGGAACTTTCTCCGTGATCAGCGCACAACGCGTGCGCTGACACGGCGGAAATCCTCCACAAGCGTGTATTGCAGGCACCCAGCAAAAGGTGCTACGCACCTGTAGAGGGAAATTCCTGTCGGCAGATGGCGCTGAGGAGTGCAGAGGAACCAATCCTCTGTACCTCCACAAATGCCAGACAGGAATTGTACGAAGCGCAGAACACAATCGCAAGAGAGGCGATTGCGAATGAGATTGAGCAAAGGGACAGGTTGTATGTGTGTGCGCCAATCCAGTCGCCAACTCGCGACTGTGCACACACCACAGCAGACAAGAAGCAGGAACGCGATCGCGAGAGGTGCGATCGCAAGACGTGACACAAGGCAGATCAGAATAGAATACGAGGGTAGCAAAGGCACAGCAAATAATACAATAAGGAGATATGGAAAATAACAAACGCTAGCTAACTGCGAACACCGCACTCATTCGCAACAGTGCACGCGGTTATGCGCGATCTCCACGTGATAAGCACAATAGAGACAAGCACGCCTAACTAACCATTAACAGACAAACATGAAACAGAGGACGCGAGCGCTTGCTTAACGGTTACCTCACCGAGCCTCCAGCAAGCGTAGCAGACAAGACAGACACACGAAAACAGGGACAAGCGAGAGATAGGATCCACAGCACTAGCGAAAAGTGGCTAGCGCGATCCAGGTACAGAGTAGCAGAACAGAAGTATCCCCAGCGCTAGCGAAAAGTAGCTAGCGCGATCCCAGAAGACAGAACAGAAGGATCCCCAGCGCTAGCGAAAAGTAGCTAGCGCGATCCCAGGAGACAGAACAGAAGGATCCCCAGCGCTAGCGAAAAGTAGCTAGCGCGATCCCAGGAAACAGAACAGAAGAGATAGCTGGTAGCAACTGCTGCACCAGCTAGATAGCAATGGCTGACACTCCAGCAGTGTCCATCAGGAACAGACCATGGAAGGGAAATGTCCAGCAAAGCATTCTGGGAAACATAAAGCTCTTATAGTGCCAGTCATCAAAGAAGGCAGGTAGGGGATTTGCATAACGAATGTATGCAAATTCCCCAGCAAGAGAACAGACCAGAAACTTGCAATGGAAAGACAGGTCTCTGTTCCAGAGCCCTGCAGCCCACAGACTAGAGGAATGGACAAACAGCTGTCTGCCTGTGCAGCCAGCTGAGCGGATCATCACACTAAGATCATGCTGGAGATAATAAGGCAAGAGAAAATTTGCCACCACAGAGTGAGAGAGTTATCTTATCTCTTCATTCCTTAAGTTACCTCCTCTATAGTAATTTTCACACACAGTTAATTAACAGCCTGTCTTTAACTTTAGAATTCTGGAGTTATTTTAGGGATTGAAGAGTTAACTTAAAGACAGAAGAGTTAAGTTTAGGTTTTCCTGAGGTAAAATGTTTCCTGAATACTACATGCCTCATCACCATGGTAATAACTCTAGAAGCGTTATTAAAGACAGGAGATAAGCTTAGTGAATTGAGGCCATTGTATTTTCTTTTTCTCTGCAGAGAAGGGGTTCAAAAGTTCACTAGCCTGCTCTGTAACATCATTTAGAATGCTGAGTAGTGTGTAAACCTGCAAATATTAGAGAATGATGCAATATTATAAAAAAAAAATTATATAACTCAAAATAAAAATATGAGAATATTTTCTTTGCTACTAATGTTCTAGTAATTATCGTACTGCACAACCAATTCATTATATCATAATTTTTTTCGCTTCAGTGTCTCTTTAAGATGAACTGTGTAGTCAGGGCCGGGCCGAGGCATAGGCTGGAGAGGCTCCAGCCTCAGGGCGCAGTGTAGGAGGGGGCGCACAATTCATTCAGCTGTCATTCCTAATTGTGTATGAAGCAGAAAGAAATAAGAAAAGGGGATACATGGCAGTGACTGCAAGCCAGATAACTAGATATTAAGGTGTTGGGGAGGTTGTGGGCCCTGTGGCGCCTCTTAGTCTAATAGCAATCCGTGTGTGACAGCTGAGGTGGGAGGGATGGAGGGGCGCACTTTGGTGTCTCAGCCTTGGGTGCTGGAGGACCTTGTCACTGCTCTGTGTGTAGTGCTGATTGTTTTTTTATTAACATACAAGGGGTTGCCAAAAAGTTCCTGACTTTAGCACCTGCTAGATCAAATAGGAAAACGAGTATAGCAGCATGCGCCTAATATCTTAGTACGTAAATGTGTAAGTGAGCGATTGGCATGGAGGGGGCTGGAGGAAGCCCCAGGTATGTATAAACCTTTTATATCCTTGCCTCTCAGATACACTTTAAGTCCCTGGGTGCTCCTCGAACTGTGCAATATCAAACCCCAGTTTTATACAACGCTACCTAGGTTTTCCCTGGGCTTACGCCTGGAATGCCGCATTGCCGGCCCGCATTACCTTTGTTCTGTAGATGAAAATGTGATATTCCCTCTTCACTTTTTTCCCTTTTTTATTTTCATTACTTTTAATACTGTTTAAAATTTATATTCTTTTATCTCCATCCTGGATGTAGTAAAAATGCCAGAGTCAATGGTTCAGCAGTGGTATTGCAATCCATCCTGAGTCAGGGCAATATCGTACCTCTACACTGCTCAGCAGCACCTATGGCCTTTGTGTTTATTACTACTGCTACATTGCCCTTTTCTTTCTACTTTGTTATATTACTTAATTGCTCAATAAAAGGGCGTTTGATAAAAAAAGAAAGAAAAGAAATTGCTCAGTTTCACATGAACTCCTGGCATCATTTCAGGACAGCAGGATAATATAAAAAGTCATTCCTTTACACCCCTGAAATGCTAGGCATTCATCTATAACAGACGGTTAGCAACACATCTGTGGTCGGTGTCAATCAAGGTCAACCCATTTCAATAATAAAAAACATTTTCTGGTGCTCTTATTTATAGAGAACCCAAGCCAAAGCTTGTATTCTGGAACAAGAGCTGGATCACGAACATTAAATTAAGGCCCTATTCACACTTAGAAGCGCAAAACCCCAGCAATTTCTGCCGGCGTTTTGCGTTAGTGATTTTTCCGCAATTTCACACGGAAATATCACTGGACAGTGCAGCGATTTCTCCGCGATCACGTTTAGCACTTCAAAAGCACTGAAACGCGATCGCCGGGAAATTGCCTGAAAATGGTGCAGGTTGCACGATTTCCGATTTTGGGCGATTTGCAGCGATTAGCGCAAATCACCCATGTAGGGTTTTATTACACTAGTGCTTGCCGAAATCGCCTGCAAAATGCTCTAGTGTGAATGTGGCCTAAGGCCCATACGCAATTCACTTTTTCTCCTTAGTTTTTCTCCTAGGTGATATTTTCAAAATTGTCATTGAAATGCCAGTTAACCACTTCCCGACCGCCGTATTGACAATTGGTGGCCGGGAAGTGCACCCCGCAAGGACCGCCGTATTGACAATTGGTGGCGGTCCTTGTAGGGGCATGGGCGGAGCGATCGCGTCATCAGTGACGCGATCCTCCGCCCGGGATCGTTACTTGGGCATTTTGTCTCCGCTCGCCGGCCACTTAGCAGAGCCGGCGAGCGGAGGAATCCACATAGCTGCCCAATCAGGATGTATAAGGCACTTTGTTAGGTAAACAAAGTGCCTTATACGTGCTTCCTCCTCGCCTCGTGGTCTCATTGTTGCAGAGACCACTAGCGAGGAGGAAGCACTTTGTAAGTAGAGCACACACAGCGTTTTTTTGCCTAACAGCCCCCCTGATCACCCACCCCAGGCCTCATACCCCCCCTGATCACCCCAGCAGACCCCTGCCTAGCACCCTTGCACCCCTGCAAAACCCCCACCCCCCACCTGCCACTAACTAGCGACGCTGCCCCTTAGTTTAGGTCCCTAACTGCCTCCTAGTCACCCCTGATCCCCCCCCCTACCTTTAGATCACCCCCAGACCCCATCCCAGACTACCCCCCTGTATACTGTATACATCTGTATACAGCTACCTTACCCCCTGATCCCCCTCTGATCCCCCTCTGATCACCTGTCTATCACCTGTCCATAACCCCTCAGCACCCCCACCCATCAGAGCAGACCCTAACTGCCCCGCGGGGGTAACCGATCACCTGCCCAGGCCCTCGATTGCCCTCATACCCCCCTCCTGATTACATCCCCTGCTCTTTGTTTACATCTGTCTTCCCCAGCGATCACTAACTGATCTGCGATCAGTAACCCCCTGTGTCTGCCTCTCATCAGATCAGGACTCAGTCTGCCCCGTGCAGGCTCCTGATCAACCCCCCACCCCCTCAAATCGCCCTCAGACCCCCCCCCTAATCACCGTCCAAGTGCATTGTATTTGACTGTGCTGCGCTTGTATTCGATTGTGCTGCGCTTGTATTCGATTGTGCTGCGATTGTATTTGATTGTCCCGTGATCTGCTTCGATTGTCCCGTGATTGTTTGATTGCCTCTGAGACCCCACTTCCCACCAACCCCCACCCCACCACCACCCCCACCCCCCATCACCTTCCGAGTGCATCAGATTTGATTGTGCTGCGCTTGTATTCGATTGTGCTGCGATTGTATTTGATTGTCCCGTGATTGGCTTCGATTGTCCCGTGATTGTTTGATTGCCTCTGAGACCCCACTTCCCGCCACACCCAACCCCCCCTCCCCCCCACCACACCCAACCCCCCCCACCCCCCACCACACCCAACCCCACCCTCCCCCCCACCACACCCAACCCTCCCCCCCACCACACCCAACCCTCCCCCCACCACACCCAACCCACCCCCCCCCCACCACACCAACCCTACCCTCCCCCCCCCCACCACACCCAACCACCACCTTCCGAGTGCATCAGATTTGCTTGTGCTGTGATTGGAGTCGATTGTGCTGTAATTGTATTTGATTGTCCCGTGATTGTTTGATTGCCTCTGAGACCCCACTTCCCACCAACCCCAATACCTCTCAAATACTCCCTTTTTGCTAGGTAGGTGCTCTTTTTTTCTGGGTAGTCTCGGAGGAAAACCCCATAAATTTAGCAATCCACAATGGCAAGAAGGGGGCTTTCCGATGACGAGGTATACAGGTACATGGACCAGTCGGATGAGTTCTTTTGGGAAGAATCATCCGTCGAATCTTCCGGGTCCGAATTTGAACCTGTAGAAAGCAGTGGTTCCCTGACCGATAGTGATGACGAGGCTATGGTCCCGGCTAGAGCCAGGCGTACCAGACCCCAAGTCGTTAGACCGCAGGTGGCGCAGGATCCGCCTCAAGGGCAGCAGGGTGGTGCTAGCGCTGTTGATAGTTTTCTTGGTGAGGCAGGCACCAGCAGCGCAGCATCTCCTGGACTTGGTACCAGTACTTCTGTAGACCCTGGCGAAGTGGTGAGCGTCAGCATGGAAGTCGAAACTGGTACGGTGGCAAGTGCAGTAGTACCCCCGTCGCAGCCACCAAGAAGAAGACGGGCCCGTAGTACCCATAGACTCCCAGAGGTGCTGGCACAACCAGATTGGCAATCCCCTGATTCCGCCGCACCCGTAGTGCCCCCTTTCACTGCCCAGTCTGGAGTCCAGGTGGCGACAGCTCATCTAGGAACGGCCCTAGACTTTTTGCAGCTGTTCATCACCCAGGTTCTCTTGGACTTAATTGTGGTTGAGACCAACCGTAAAGCCACACTATTCATCACCGAGCACCCGGAGAGCATGTATGCCCAGCCTTTCGGTGGAAACCAGTCCAAGTTTCCGACATTAAAATCTTTTTGGCCCTTATCCTTCACTTGGGACTAATGAAACAGAATGTATTGCGGGCGTATTGGTCTACGAACCCAGTACATCATGTTCCCTTGTACCCTGCTGCCATGTCCAGGACACGATTTGAGTCCATCCTACGCTTCCTGCACTTCAACGACGACGAAACCTGTCATGAAAGGGGAGACCCTGCTTATGACCGGCTCCACAAAATTCGGCCCCTCATAGACCACCTGTCCTCAACATTTGCAGATGCTTATATCCCTGAACAGAACATCTGCGTAGACGAGTCCCTCTTACGCTTTACCGGGCGCCTTGGCATCAAACAGTACATCCCAAGCAAGCGCGCCCGGTATGGGGTGAAACTGTATAAGCTCTGTGAAAGGGCCACAGGCTATACATGTCGTTTTAGGGTCTATGAGGGAAAAGACTCAAAATTGGAGCCGGTCGGATGCCCTGACTACCTGGGGAGCAGTGGAAAGGTTGTGTGGGACTTGGTGTCACCCTTGTTCCAGAAGGGGTACCATCTTTTTGTGGACAATTATTACACAAGTGTGGCCCTCTTTCAGCACTTCAAGTTAGAAGGAATCCGATGCTGTGGCACTGCGCGGCCTAGTCGCCAGGGCTTTCCCCAACCGCTCGTTACCACCAGACTTCAACGGGGGCAGAGGCCTTGCGTACTGAAGACCTGCTCGCGGTGAAATGGAGGGACAAGAGGGGCGTTTTACTTTCTGTCCACCATTCACACAGACACGACAGTCAAAATTCAACGGGCAACTAAGGTCATTGTAAAGCCCCTTGTCGTCCACGAATATAATGTCAACATGGGAGGGGTGGACTTCAATGACCAGAGGTTAGCGCCCTATTTAATTACCCGGAAAACAAGACGCTGGTATAAGAAAGTGTCTTTTTATCTGATTCAATTGGCAGTTTACAACAGCTTTGTTCTCTACAGTAAGGCTGGGAGAACTGGATCTTTCCTCCAATTTCAGGAACAGATCATTCTGGACATCCTGTATCCAGGAGGTGCCAGGCCCCCCCCCCCAGATGCAACTAGCCGACTGCATGGTAGGCATTACGCCTATCAGATTCCGTGTGCCCCAGGTCAACGCATCCGAAGAAAACGTTGTCGTGTCTGCAGCAGGACTGGAAGAAGGAATGACACCAATTTTTATTGTCCCCGCTGTCCTGACCAGCCTGGCCTATGCGTAGGGCCGTGTTTTGAGAGGTACCACGAGCAGGTACACTATTAGAACCTAGGGAACTCCAGACACAGGAGTAGGCACACACTCAGTGGTCTTTCGCACATTGTCGCAGGGAGAGGAGAGGTAAGCTTGAAAACCAAACGGGTAAGCATAAAAGTGGCAAGAAGGATCGGTTTCCATGCTTGATATTGCTGATCTGTCCTGGGTTGGCGATATAAGACGGCATGTTTGAATTTCCCTTGAGTGTGGACACCCCCGGTTTATATGTGATTTGGGCCTATGATGATGCTTTAATGCCACACAGAGTCATCTCTATTGGCAGGCATATTGCTGTATCCTACAGGCATAATGCTGTATACTAAAGTTCTGAGGCCCAGTCACATAAGTTGGTGGCTCACCCTGAGTGCAGGGTGGCATGGGGTGTCTCTCTCCTGAGGTTATCACTGCCATTGATGTGGAGGAAGATCTGCCATTGATGTGGAGCAAGGTATGTTTGCCGTTCATTTTTCCTTTCAGCCCAGAGTGCATTACTTGTATACCCAATATAAGGAGGATAGCAGAAACTCCTAATACTGGCCATACATGTAATGATTGCAGAGACCCTAAAATGCCAGGACAGACTCCACAAATGACCCCATTTTGGAAAGAGGACACCCTAAAGTATTATGTGAGGTGCACGGTGAGTTCATAAAAGATTTTAGTTTTTGTCACAAGTTAGCAGAATTTTTTTTTTATTTTTTTTTTTTTACAAAGTGTCATTTTCCGTTTACTTGTGACAAAAAATAAAATTTTCAATGACCTTACCATTACCCTCATGGAATACCTTGTTGTGTATTCTTTCCAAAATGGGGTCATTTGTGGGGTTTGTTAACTGTCCTGGCAAGTGGGCAGGGTGCTAAATTGTGAGCACCCCTGTAAAGCCTAAAGGTACTCATTGGACTCTGGGCCCCTTAGCGCAGTTAGGGTGCAAAAAAGTGCCACACATGTGGTACCGCCGTACTCAGGAGGAGTAGTATAATGTGTTTCGGGGTGTATTTTTACACATACCCATGCTGGGTGGGAGAAATACCTCTGTAAATGACAATCTTTTGATTTTTTTACACACAATTGTCCATTTACAGAGTTATTTCTCCCACCCAGCATGGGTATGTGTAAAAATACACCCCAAAACACATTGTACTACTTCTCCCGAGTACGGCGATACCACATGTGTGGCACTTTTTTGCACCCTAACTGCGCTAAAGGGCCCAAAGTCCAATGAGCACCTTTAGGATTTCACAGGTCATTTTGCGGAATTTCGTTTCCAGACTACTCCTCACGGTTTAGGGCCCCTAAAATGCCAGGACAGTATAGGAACCCCACAAATGACCCCATTTTAGAAAGAAGACACCCCAAGGTATTCCGTTAGGAGTATGGTGAGTTCATAGAAGATTTTATTTTTTGTCACAAGTTAGTGGAAAATGACACTTTGTGAAAAAAACAATAAAAATCAATTTTCCGCTAACTTTTGACAAAAAATAAAATCTTCAATGAACTCACCATACTCCTAACGGAATACGTTTGGGTGTCTTCTTTCTAGAATGGGGTCATTTGTGGGGTTCCTATACTGCCCTGGCATTTTAGGGGCCCTAAACCGTGAGGAGTAGTCTGGAAATCAAATTCCGCAAAATGACCTGTGAAATCCTAAAGGTACTCATTGGACTTTGGGCCCTTTAGCGCAGTTAGGGTGCAAAAAAGTGCCACACATGTGGTATTGCCGTACTCGGGAGAAGTAGTACAATGTGTTTTGGTGTGTATTTTTACACATACCCATGCTGGGTGGGAGAAATACCTCTGTAAATGACAATCTTTTGATTTTTTTACACACAATTGTATATTTACAGAGTTATTTCTCCCACCCAGCATGGGTATGTGTAAAAATACACCCCAAAACACATTGTACTACTTCTCCCGAGTACGGCGATACCACATGTGTGGCACTTTTTTGCACCCTAACTGCGCTAAAGGGCCCAAAGTCCAATGAGCACCTTTAGGATTTCACAGGTAATTTTGTGGAATTTCGTTTCCAGACTACTCCTCACGGTTTAGGGCCCCTAAAATGCCAGGACAGTATAGGAACCCCACAAATGACCCCATTTTAGAAAGAAGACACCCCAAGGTATTCCGTTAGGAGTATGGTGAGTTCATAGAAGATTTTATTTTTTGTCACAAGTTAGTGGAAAATGACACTTTGTGAAAAAAACAATAAAAATCAATTTTCCGCTAACTTTTGACAAAAAAAAAAAATCTTCTATGAACTCACCATACTCCTAACGGAATACCTTGGGGTGTCTTCTTTCTAAAATGGGGTCATTTGTGGGGTTCCTATACTGCCCTGGCATTTTAGGGGCCCTAAACCGTGAGGAGTAGTCTTGAAATGAAATTTCTCAAAATGACCTGTGAAATCCTAAAGGTACTCATTGGACTTTGGGCCCTTTAGCGCAGTTAGGGTGCAAAAAAGTGCCACACATGTGGTATCGCCGTACTCAGGAGAAGTAGTATAATGTGTTTTGTGGTGTATTTTTACACATACCCATGCTGAGTGGGAGAAATATCTC
The DNA here is from genome assembly GCF_040937935.1 of Hyperolius riggenbachi. NCBI lineage: Eukaryota > Metazoa > Chordata > Amphibia > Anura > Hyperoliidae > Hyperolius > Hyperolius riggenbachi. The sequence continues at coordinate 62,395,741 of NC_090653.1, read as the reverse complement.
TGTAAATGGACAATTGTGTGTAAAAAAAATTAACAAATTGTCATTTACAGAGATATTTCTCCCACCCAGCATGGGTATGTGTAAAAATACACCCCAAAACATATTATACTACTTCTCCTGAGTACGGCAATACCACATGTGTGGCACTTTTTTGCAGCCTAACTGCGCTAAGGGGTCCAAAGTCCAATGAGCACCTTTAGGCTTTACAGGGGTGCTTACAATTTAGCACCCCCCAAAATGTCAGGACAGTAAACACACCCCACAAATGACCCCATTTTGGAAAGTAGACCCTTCAAGGTATTCAGAGAGGGGTATGGTGAGTCTGTGGCAGATTTCATTTTTTTGGGGTGCAAGTTAGAAGAAATGGAAACTTTTTTTTTTTTTTTTTCTCACAAAGTGTCATTTTCCGCTTACTTGTGACAAAAAATAATATCTTCTATGAACTCACTATGCCTCTCAGTGAATACTTTGGGATGTCTTCTTTCCAAAATGAGGTCATTTGGGGGGTATTTATACTATCCTGGAATTCTAGCCCCTCATGAAACATGACAGGGGGTCAGAAAAGTCATAGATGCTTGAAAATGGGAAAATTCCCTTTTTGCACCATAGTTTGTAAACGCTATAACTTTTACCCAAACCAATAAATATACGCTGAATGGGTTTTTTTTTATCAAAAACATGTTTGTCCACATTTTTCGCGCTGCATGTATACAGAAATTTTACTTTATTTGAAAACTGTCAGCACAGAAAGTTAAAAAAATCATTTTTTTGCCAAAATTCATGTCTTTTTTGCTGAATATAATAAAAAGTAAAAATCGCAGGAGCAATTAAATAGCACCAAAAGAAAGCTTTATTAGTGACAAGAAAAGGAGCCAAAATTCATTTAGGTGGTAGGTTGTATGAGCGAGCAATAAACCATGAAAGCTGCAGTGGTCTGAATGGAAAAAAAGTGGCCGGTCCTTAGGGGGTAGAAAGCCTGTGGTCCTCAAGTGGTTAAACCACCAGCAAGCAAGAAAATACTCGAAATAATTTTGATAGCACCTTTTCACATACCGTACTTTGTGGTACTTTTTCAGTTGCAAATGGTTGCAAAGTTATTTTAAACAGAAGATGAAAAATGATCTCCTAGGAGAAGACTCAGGAGAAAAAGTTAATTGCATGTGAGCCAAAGAATCCAGCGCAGGAGACTTGGGCGCAGCCGGCGCCACCAATAGGCCGTAATAGGAATTACGGCTATAGCAGCGGTCAGAAGACGGAGCTGAAGTTACATTTAAAACACTGTAATTCCGCTTCCAGCAATAGCTAGAAACCGAATTACATAATTCCCCACTATCCATGGCGGCCTGGAGGGGGAATAGTAATTAACGCGGCCGGGACTTGTGCGGCAGCAGGATCAGCCATATACCAGCTGGATCCTGCGCCCAAGTCTCCTGACGCCGATTCATCTCGTACGCCTGGATCATCCACAAGGCAAAGTAGGCAGGTGTTTAGGCCTGATGGGTGCCCAAGGTTCTGGCTGGCATCTATTCTGACACTTATTCTCCATCTTGTCTTACCCAAGAGAGCCAAATCTTCTATCTTGCCTATAGCCCTGTTTCAAGTGATCCTTCACTGTAAGAAACACATACTTACCTAAGGAGAGAGAAGCTTTTGTATGCTAACATGGCTTTCCACAGCATCATATGGTCCCCCATTGGCCTCCATGTACCCTCCATGCTCCTCTTCTGGAACGAGTGTGGCCATGCGACAGCCTTGCGAGCAGACTCCGGCTCCCTGCACAGATGACTCACACAGACTCGGCTCCCTGCACAGATGACTCACACAGACTTCGGCTCCCTGCACAGATGACTCACACAGACTTCGGCTCCCTGCACAGATGACTCACACAGACTTCGGCTCCCTGCACAGATGATTCACACAGACTCCGGCTCCCTGCACAGATGACTCACATAGACTCCGGCTCCCTGCACAGATGACTCACACAGACTCCGGCTCCCTGCACAGATGACTCACACAGACTTCGGCTCCCTGCACAGATGACTCACACAGACTTCGGCTCCCTGCACAGATGACTCACACAGACTTCGGCTCCCTGCACAGATGACTCACACAGACTCCGGCTCCCTGCACAGATGACTCACACAGACTTCGGCTCCCTGCACAGATGACTCACATAGACTCCGGCTCCCTGCACAGATGACTCACACAGACTTCGGCTCCCTGCACAGATGACTCACACAGACTTCGGCTCCCTGCACAGATGACTCACACAGACTCCGGCTCCCTGCACAGATGACTCACACAGACTTCGGCTCCCTGCACAGATGACTCGCACAGACATCGGCTCCCTGCACAGATGACTCACACAGACTTCGGCTCCCTGCACAGATGACTCGCACAGACTTCGGCTCCCTGCACAAATGACTCGCATAGACTTCGGCTCCCTGCACAGATGACTCACACAGACTTCGGCTCCCTGCACAGATGACTCGCACAGACTTCGGCTCCCTGCACAGATGACTCACACAGACTTCGGCTCCCTGCACAGCTGACTCACACAGACTTCGGCTCCTTGCACAGATGATTTACACAGATTTGGCTGTCTGCACAAACTCACACAGACTACGGCTCCCTGCAAAGACTTTCGGCTCCTGCACTTTGCATTGTTAAGACCTCACCAGAGGTGTCGGTAACTTGTTAAGACCTCACCAGAGGTGTCGGTAACTACCGCCAGGCTTACCGCTTGTTGAAGGCTTTATGAATTGACATTTGCTGACAATTTACTGACGTGTTGGAGGTAATTACAGCCACGTCGGTAATTTACCTCACTGCTCGGTTATCTCACTTTTTCATGCGGTAACAGCCTTTATGAATTGACACTTTGCTAAGTGCTCAGGGAAGTCTGCTGTTTTCTGCATTACCATATGCGGTAATGCATTTGGCAGGGGGAGGGGGAGGGAGTGATGGGGAAATGATGATGACCACATAGCCCTTCAAGTGGTAAAATTTGAGCAGTTCCAGATATTACAGTATTTCAGATCACACTCAGATCTGCTGAAATCTGATAGTGCCCATACATGGTACTATTTGTTCAATTTTTTGCGATTAGATAATTTTGTTCGATTATTCCATTAGCTCAAATATTAAGATTTTTCCAACATGTCCAATCAGATTTTTATTGAAAAAACGGGATAATGGATTATTTTTTCTTAATTAAAAAAAAAAATATTCTTTTAAACTTTCATTCGATTCAGTCGTTTTGGTCAAATAAATGGGAAACTTTAATGTTTTTATTGTACTGTGTAGAGAAGAGTGTATGGCTAATCCCAAATAGCCAACCCCCATACATGTATGCAGTGTGTGTATGGGCACCTTTAGATTAAATGGACATGGTGGCAACATCCATCACTACTATCCAGCGTTTATGTTTGAGCATGATTGATTGATTGATTACTAGCAAACATGAAAAGGGTGCAGCAGCAATTTGGGCACTGGGGAAAGCTGCAAGTAGAATATCGGGAAAATTATAAATATTATTACTATTAAGCAATGGGTAGAAATTGGTAATTTTTATCAATATTTTACTATCGCTAACCTAACCCTATTCTCACTATAACCCTCCCTCTGTTATTGTCTAACCCTAACCGACCCTGTCCCCCTGCTGCAATTTTCGCTTATATCTGTGCCGAGTGTTGCTAGCTAATTTTCGCCAAAGTCATTTTAGTGTTGAATATTGCATTTTTGATTTTGAGAACATTTTTGTGAAAATACATTGTATTTTCAGAATATTTACCACAAAAAAATGTTTATTTATGCAACAAAACGATTTGTAATTTTTTTTCAGCTAAATTCCATGTATGGAAAGCTTACCCTTCTGTTTTGTTAATTTAACAAGTATTGCAAAACAATTTAAAATTTAAAATACATAAATATAAATGTACATTTCTCCCATACTAAATTACACTATAAATTACTTTTTTCCTATGTCGTTGTCACTTACAGTAGATAGTGGAAATCTGACAGATCTGTCAAGTTGTTGGCAAGTCCATTTCTACATGGGTATTTTCAGTTATTTTTATTATGTGCAAAATCTCTTGCTGATGCTGAACTGCATTTGCTCAGTCCAACTGCCAAAATAGTGTGCCAGTGTGTAGGAAAGCCATCTGACATCTTTATATAGATCCCTTCTGGGGAATGCTTTTGTAAAGAACAACGTTAATACTTAGAATCTCTTATGAGGAGATAGACTAGTCCAAAATCTGTCAGATGTGTCCGCTTTTATTACCTACTGTAAGTGATAGCGACATAGGAAAAAAGTAATTTATAATGCACTTTTTACTGTGGGGGAAATTTACATTTTATATATATATTTTAAAAAGAAATTTTGTGATAGTTAACTTTCGACTATCCCTGACCCCGCCCCCTCACCCAACACACATACACAGCTGCAACCTCTGGCTGTCATTGAAGATATCGAAATAACAGTGTTTGGGACTCTTTTTTTGTAGTTGTACAATTACCACTGGCTCTGAATATACGCCTGGCTTAGTCATTGAGAAACTGATTGTACTGACGTGCTGAAGTGTTGCATTATGGGTGCTTCTCTTTCCTCAGGTGAGGGGGAATACCTTTCACTTACCTTTTCGTTTGAAGACAGCACGATCACACTTTGTTTTTCCTCTGTGGAAAATTTCAGGTTAGACGATGCACCGCTAGCGTCACCTCTGCGCGTTATCTCCCGCCTAAACTACTTTCTCTGCCCCTTATCTGTGGTGCCTGTGATGAGTTTTTCGATCTGATGGAAACTTAAAAAAAAAAAGCTGTAATTTTGGGACAATAGATGAAGAGAACGCTTCCACAAAGACATTTTCTGAACTCTCCTGAGATGATGCAGAAACATTTTGGGAAAGATTTTAAACGCCAAAATAAAAACGACATCCGTTGTTTTTTGTTTTGCTTTTGTTTTTTTATTCTTAAAGGTAACCCGAGCTTCAAAAAAAAGATACTTACCTAAAAAGAGGGAAGCCTCAGGATTCTATTGAGGCTTCCCTCCACCCCCTTAATCAGTGCAGCCCCCCTCCCCATTGGGACCGCACTACTCTCCAGCTACGGGCGAGGCCGTGTATGTGCAGCAGCATGGAGACACTCGGACACGAGGGCTCCAGCTTGCTGCACATGCACGGGAGTGGTGGCGCTGTTGGAAGAGGAGGTGTGCAGCCCTGATATGATTGGCGACAATTCCTTGTCGCTTATCTTCCGGGGAGCCGTGCTCAACGAGGGGGGAAATCAGAGTACTAATAGAAACCTGAGGCTTCCCTCTCTTTAGGTAAGTATCTCATTTTGTACCCGAGTTTGGGTACGCTTTAAATAGTATATAGGTTTATTCTGTTTGCCATATGCTAAAGCAGCACAGCTTAGTTTGAGCAGCGTGACTTAAATAATCCCCAGCGCACGCTAAGAGCAGGAGTGCGGAGTAGCCTGCGCTGCTAACTTATGCACGCTCCCTGCAAAGTATCTTCTCTTCGCTCTTATAAGCCCACCCTAAGCTACATCGCGACCTGTGTATTTGAAGGATTTGATCTCCACACTTTGATTGGCCCAATAGGCTGCCTGTTACTCAGGACCAGATCTACCATAAGGCACTGTAGACATGTGCCTACAGGCGTCTGATGATGGAAAGATGGCTCGTTCCCCTCCCTGAGAGCCTCCCTCGGCAGAGTCCTGATGAGAGTGTAAATGAGAGGTTACCCACCCTGCTCTCGGCATTCCACTGATGAGATCTCCATTCAGGCAGGGGCATCTCAAGCTTCTTAATACTGAGGGTTCCTCTAGCTACTTAATACTAAGGGACACCTGTAGCTACCTATAACGGGCAGGGGAAGTAAGAGAGAAGTGACAGCTGGGCACACTTGCAGTATGACTCGGAGGAGGTTTGTAGGTTCATGGGGGGCAAAGTCTAAGGTGCCACGACATCCATGCCTATAGGCTCCTGTGAGAAAAATCCGGACCTGCTGTCACTTGACAGGCACCAACATGCCTTAGGGAGGTGACGGGGACATTGCTTTGCGGGGATTGCAGGGCCGAAAAGCAGGGGCGTAGCAATAGGGGGTGCAGAGGTAGTGTTAAGCTTGGAGGTGTAATCTCCACAGTCAGCATACAACACATAAGCTGACGTGAAGGAGGTACACACACCAGCACAAGGGATCAGGATATCCCCAGTTTAGTGGAGGAGAGGACTGACTCCAATAGGAGATTGTGGTGCACAGAGCCGGTGCAGATCCGAACAGCCACAAACAACACTTTCGTAATAACGTCTCAGCGCAAAGTAGCGCTGAGCGCATAAACCAGGACTGAGGAGATCAGGACAGGTAGACAGAATGAACGCTTGCTAGCTAGCGACTACTTAGCGACAGCAAGCGTCCAAAACCAGACAGACTGGAATGAGGCAGCCAATGCGTTGCGGCGATGGCGTGCCTCACAAAGACAGGACAGGATAGCCAGAAAATAGCAGGATCAAGATAGATGAACGTAACACAGATAAATATACAACAAGTATGATTTCCTAGCGTATTACAATTACAGCTATCAATGAAACTATTCGTAACGTCTGACTAACATATGTATATATCGGCAATGAACCGATATATGACATAAGCAGGAACTCTGACTAAGACTGGAGTAATACAGGGAACAGGACTCAGAAGGATTCGCTATCTCTTCGCAGAGATGAACGCAATCCACAAACAGGACCAGGAACAGGATAACTAGCTCAGCGTGCTGGAACGCTGACTAACGGAACACAGGATATAAACAGTTCGTGTACGTATATATCAGCAACACTGATGTATCAACGTAACACGAATTCAAGGAAAATAACAAAATGCGCAAGTATGCGTATATATTGGCGATGAACCAATATATGACACAAGACAAGCAAGTAACAACTTCTAGAACAAGAGCAGAACTAGGAGGACTCGCTGACCCCTTCGCAGGAGTCAGCGCAGTCCACACGGACCAGGAACGAGGTGGGGCACGAGCAGAGTAACAGATAGAATCTGAGACTATGGTAGCCCATGAGACATTGCAGGAAGCAGTTCTTTATACTGAGGTCATCCAATGGGAGCAGACCTGCAGATTCCCACACAAGTGAATGGTAATTAATCACAGGCTGATAGCAGGAAAAGGCAGACAATGATATGCAGCCTGCAGGAAAGGGACTGCCCCTCCACTGCAGCAGACAATGTTTGTTTACACAAGAGCATGTTAAACTGTCATTAATTTCAGAGTGACTGCAGATGGAATCAGCAACTAGTTTAAGTGCAAACCAAACTATGCAAGAAAATGCATGTAATGACATCAGAACTGCTTGGGTTACAATACCACTGCAGCCAGCAGTAAACGCTGCAGACATGATCATAACATTACCCCCCCCCCCCTTAAAAGCGGATACCAGATGCTTTTCGAAACTGAAATTCCCAACAAAACAATCTGACTGATAATTCATGATGACCGGGACAGCCCGGCAAGACCAAATTCCAGAATCAGTCCCCACAAGACTGGACCCATCAGAACCAGAACCTACAGAACCATGCCCGTCAGCACCACAAGCCTCAGTGTGATACCCATCAGAACCACGACTTCCAGAGAAAAGCCCCCAGAAACTCTCTGAAAGATACCCACCGCCTTCCCGGGACTGTCCAAAAACGCCAAAGCCTTTGCAATGCCCACCGGAACTGTCCCCACCAACACAAAACCCACCGTTGAACCAGTCCAAGGTACCAGGACAAGTTTCCTCAGAGATCTCCCAGAACACTTGGAAGCTCCAAAGAGATCCCCACAGGTCAGAACGCCCCTTAGGCTCACATGGAGAACCATCAAGAACCCCTATGGAACCCAGGGCAACTCTAGAGTCAGGGTCACAAGGACAAACATCAAGATCAGGGTTTTTAGGGACCAGAACCATCTCCGGGCATGCAGGCCAACCGGCAACATCAGAACATGTCTCCACTAGGGAAGCGTGTGAGCACGCCAACACAGACACACTTGGGCACTCTGGCATACGAAGCACATCTGGGCACACCGGCACAAGAGAGACTATTGGGCATGTCAAGGAACTGCAAACCTCAAAGTCAGTCAAGGTAGGACCGAAACCAGGACTGGGCAAAAAAAAATCATCATGACTAGACTTCACAGTTACTGGATTCTCACTAAAAAATGCAGGATCAGACTTAGATGTCTCTGATTCCAGCAAAGTTATTAACAAATCATGTTCAGGGGCATTTACAAGACAGGACAAATCTTCTGATGTATGCACCGAACTAGACAGGGTTCCCATAACTTCTTCTGGACTAGACAGAGACTCATCAAATACACTGGATTGGAGCTCATGAAGGGCTGCAAAACAAGTCAGTAGTGCAGCAATCCCCACTGAACTAGGCAAAACTGAGTAACTCACTGGACAGGAAGGGGACTCAGGAACTTCTGCCACACCGGCCAGAGAACCAGAATTTTCCAGGATACAGGGCTGGGTTTCAGAAACACTCATTAACCCGGACTGAAATTCTGAGATTTCTATTATTTTTTCCAGCGAGTCAGAATTATCCATGTTACAGGGCAAGACTTTTGAAACATTCAGAGGACAGGGCTGGAGTTCCTCGGCTGTTACAACACTGGAGAGGGACTCAACAACATTGGTTAAATCAGACTGTGTACAGGGCAAGGTATCTAACACACTTGCTGACGAGGACAATATTTCAATGGCTTCTGCTTCGCTGGGCAGAAATTCATCAAGTTTTATTAGAGCAGACTGTAATTCCAAAACAGCTGCTAGACAAGTGAATATTACTGCAACACCAACTGAGGTAAGCAGTGCCTCAGACTGTTCTGCTAGAGGGTTTGAAGTATCCAAAGTACTGGGTGAAGCATAAGACTCTGTGACCACAGCTTCACTGGACAGGATCACCGAACAGTCCACACTGAAGGGCAAAACCATGGAAGCACCTGCTGGACAGCATAATGATTCTGTGACCTGAGTTTCATTGGAGAGATCTACTGCACAATTCATGGTACAGGGCAAGTTCACTGGAACATTTTCTGAACACGGTAATAATTCTGCGTTTTCGGACTCACATAGCAGACGCTCTGAGTTATTCATGAAACTAGAGTGAGGTGTAGAAACAGGAAGATCAAAACACAATGTTTGCGCATCTAAATCACCATTCAATTGTGAAATTGGAAAATTCAGATGCTGGGGTTCTGAGATTTCTGGACAGGATTGCTGGGACTCAGAAACTGATGTAGTGCATCTATTGGCATCTGCTGGATCAGACAGGAGTTGAACTTTATTAACACAGGTAATTTCTGCAGAAGTGTTTGCAGAGACAGGCAAGATTTTTCTGGTGTCTGTTTCACTGAACAAAGACTCAAGAGTACTGGCTAGGCTGGACTCAGAAGTCAGCAGGACCTCTGGGTCCTCTGCTGAGAAATTTGTGCAGGGCAAGATTAAGGAAGTATTAGTAATTTCTGTCTTACTGGGAAGTAACACTGAGTTATCCATGGTACAGGGTGGAATTACAGGAACTTCAATTTCACACAAAAGGAGCTCTGAATCACTCGCTGAATCAGCCAAAGGTGCTGAAGCAGGCGAGTCCTCAGGAACTGAGGAAGTGGAACAATCTCCACTTGACAGTGTGTCTTCCCTGGTATCAACTGATTGAATCGCATAAAAATCGTCCAGAATCATTCTCCACACATCGATCAATGGAGCCACAAAGTCATACCCACACACACCAGTTTTTATTAGGTTATAGGCAGACTTAATGCATGCATTCAATACTAATTCACTTTTTGCACTGTAAAACTGACAAAATGAACTTGCATCTTTCTTCCATTCATAGACCAGGGCTTCCATCTCTCCTTTCTCAAATGGAGGATCCCATGCATATTTAACAGCTGAGCATTCCGGCTGATCATAGTTTGCAAATGTGTTAGTGGCAGAAACATACATTGGGTTATTTAGCAGGTGATTGGCCGATTTCTTATTCCTAAGGATCTCCAATACCTGTAGCAAGTGTTGAACTGTAGTGTATGCAAATTTCCCTTGCTGCACGAATAAATTGATCTGTTCAATACTCTGTAATATATCTTCATAATCATATTCAGATAATTCATTTAAACAAGAACTTTTATTTTCCCTGGCTAGCAATGAAAGTTCATTAGTAGTTTCATAGGTCCATTTGACTCCCCTGAATGGTGACTGAATTTCATTATCTGCTACTGGCGGAGTCTCATTACAGATCTGATGCGCAGTCGCCAAGGGCAACGACTCCGCTGATTGTAACGCTTTTCTTTTGGAGCGTTTACGTTTGGCTTTAGACCCTGCTGCCTTAGCAGAAGAAAAGTTATCAGAACAATTATCTGCTTGCTGATTATTTTTGTAGGCAGTAGAAGGAGCAGCTGATTGACAAGCTGCCAGGAGCTTATCAAAAGGGCTAGGCAAATCGGTTTTGCGCAGCCAGTTATGGATCACAAACGCTAGAAATTCCAGTGGTCTTTCTTTTAAATTGGTATGATCCAAGACATCGTAGGCCCACTGAAACAATCTTCCCTTAAATAAAACATAAACTAGCTGGGGGGCCCACGTTGAAACAGGAGTAGCCTGGAGCTCGGGATTGGCCAGGAACCTGGTACATTCAGAAAAAAACTCATTTTCTGTTTCAGAATTGAGCTTCTCAAATTTCTTAAAGGAACAGGAACCATAACAAACAGTGTCATTTTTGCTGGGAACCCCCCCCCACAATGGGGATTGGTAATGGGGCTACCATAATGTTAAGCTTGGAGGTGTAATCTCCACAGTCAGCATACAACACATAAGCTGACGTGAAGGAGGTACACACACCAGCACAAGGGATCAGGATATCCCCAGTTTAGTGGAGGAGAGGACTGACTCCAATAGGAGATTGTGGTGCACAGAGCCGGTGCAGATCCGAACAGCCACAAACAACACTTTCGTAATAACGTCTCAGCGCAAAGTAGCGCTGAGCGCATAAACCAGGACTGAGGAGATCAGGACAGGTAGACAGAATGAACGCTTGCTAGCTAGCGACTACTTAGCGACAGCAAGCGTCCAAAACCAGACAGACTGGAATGAGGCAGCCAATGCGTTGCGGCGATGGCGTGCCTCACAAAGACAGGACAGGATAGCCAGAAAATAGCAGGATCAAGATAGATGAACGTAACACAGATAAATATACAACAAGTATGATTTCCTAGCGTATTACAATTACAGCTATCAATGAAACTATTCGTAACGTCTGACTAACATATGTATATATCGGCAATGAACCGATATATGACATAAGCAGGAACTCTGACTAAGACTGGAGTAATACAGGGAACAGGACTCAGAAGGATTCGCTATCTCTTCGCAGAGATGAACGCAATCCACAAACAGGACCAGGAACAGGATAACTAGCTCAGCGTGCTGGAACGCTGACTAACGGAACACAGGATATAAACAGTTCGTGTACGTATATATCAGCGACACTGATGTATCAACGTAACACGAATTCAAGGAAAATAACAAAATGCGCAAGTATGCGTATATATTGGCGATGAACCAATATATGACACAAGACAAGCAAGTAACAACTTCTAGAACAAGAGCAGAACTAGGAGGACTCGCTGACCCCTTCGCAGGAGTCAGCGCAGTCCACACGGACCAGGAACGAGGTGGGGCACGAGCAGAGTAACAGATAGAATCTGAGACTATGGTAGCCCATGAGACATTGCAGGAAGCAGTTCTTTATACTGAGGTCATCCAATGGGAGCAGACCTGCAGATTCCCACACAAGTGAATGGTAATTAATCACAGGCTGATAGCAGAAAAAGGCAGACAATGATATGCAGCCTGCAGGAAAGGGACTGCCCCTCCACTGCAGCAGACAATGTTTGTTTACACAAGAGCATGTTAAACTGTCATTAATTTCAGAGTGACTGCAGATGGAATCAGCAACTAGTTTAAGTGCAAACCAAACTATGCAAGAAAATGCATGTAATGACATCAGAACTGCTTGGGTTACAATACCACTGCAGCCAGCAGTAAACGCTGCAGACATGATCATAACAGGTAGCGACCGCATCGGGGCCCTTGGGCCAAAGGGGCCCCAAAGGGCCCTCTCTCAACTACAGTATTCGCTCTCTATTGGTCCTGTGCTCATAATAATAACTTCTATCGATACTTTGAATAGTGGTAATCTTTAATAAGCTGTTCCCCATCCCCTTCTTGCACCTCTGACAGTTGTTTCCATTGGCAGGTTTTGGTGCGCCGTATCAATTGTTATGTATAGAGTGCTTGGGGGGCCCCAATGTAAAACTTGCATCGGGGCCCACAGCTCCTTAGCTACGCCACTGCCGAAAAGGTGCCGTCTTCTACCCTTCCTGCAGCTCCCTTCAGCTTCACGACATCCATGAACAGCTCCTGTTCGTGTCACATGACCCTTTGTGCCAGGGGTCTTGCTCAGGGGCAAACCCAGGATTTTCAAGACTGGATTCCTGAAAGGTCTCCCTCAGCCACGCACAAAAACAGTATAATAATATGGTAGGACATCATGCTGGGGACACATAATGCAATTTCCTGTCCGACTGACAGGATCTAATAATTATTTCCGGCATGTCTGATCTGCTCCCGATCGACAATAGAATCAATCAAGATCAGTTTGGATACAGATAATAATGAGGACAGCCGACATTGGTAATGAAGGGGAAAGTGAAGCATTCACACAGCAGGGCACAGGGCTGTGCTCATACCTGACCCTGTTAAGTTCCCCAGAGCTGCTCCATGCTCTGTACACATGCTGCTGCTCCATGCTCTACACACGCTGCCACTCCATGCTCTGTACACATGCTGCCGATTTATGCTCTGTACACACACTGCCGCTCCATGCTCTGTACACACGCTGCCGCTCCATGCTCTGTACACACGCTGCCACTCCATGCTCTGTACACACGCTGCCGCTCCATGCTCTGTACACAAGCTGCGCTCCATGCTCTTTACACACGTTGCCACTCCATGCTCTGTACACAAGCTGCGCTCCATGCTCTTTACACACGCTGCAGCTCCATGCTCTGTACACACGCTGCAGCTCCATGCTCTGTACACACGCTGCTGCTCCATGCTCTGTACACACACTGCCGCTCCATGCTCTGTACACAAGCTGCGCTCCATGCTCTTTACACACGCTGCAGCTCCATGCTCTGTACACACGCTGCCGCTCCATGCTCTGTACACACGCTGCTGCTCCATGCTCTGTACACATGCTGCCGCTCCATGCTCTGTACACACGCTGCCACTCCATGCTCTGTACACACGCTGCCGCTCCATGCTCTGTACACACGCTGCAGCTCCATGCTCTGTACACACGTTGCCACTCCATGCTCTGTACACAAGCTGCGCTCCATGCTCTTTACACACGCTGCAGCTCCATGCTCTGTACACACGCTGCAGCTCCATGCTCTGTACACACGCTGCTGCTCCATGCTCTGTACACACACTGCCGCTCCATGCTCTGTACACACTCTGCCGCTCCATGCTCTGTACACACGCTGCGGCTCCATGCTCTGTACACACGCTGCTGCTCCATGCTCTGTACACACACTGCTGCTCCATGCTCTGTACACACGCTGCTGCTCCATCCCAAGCCAACTGTAGCAGGAAAAGAAAGGGGGCAGTGCTGTGAGGTGCAGGATTCCTGTAGATATTCTGGCGTCTCAACTTGTGCCTGTCCCCAGACACTACACCGGCCCTGGTATGAGGGGGGATTCTGCCACCCCCGCGTTTGCCTATGTTGCTGTATTTAAGTTGGGCTTTTTTTTCAGGTACACGTTAAAAATTACAAACTGCTCATTTCTGTGTAAGTGTGAAAACGCACAGATCTAGCAGGGGATCAAATAATTATTTGTCACCCTACGCACTTTGCTGTATCGCAAATGCCCCATTGTCTAGTCTTAATCTATGGTTCTCCGTCCAGTGCGGAGACACACAAATCCGATAGCGGCTATTCTTTGTCAGCATTTCCTGTCTTCCCCAGTCAATGTCTGATCAATTGTATGTAATCTTTACCTGCATCTGCAAGTTCTTTGCGAGCCAGTAGGATTTCTGGTAGTGGAGAATGTATTTTTATACATAGCTGAAAGTCATTTTATGGAGACAGTCTCAGATTTATTGGATGCGCGCTGTCCATTTTTGGACCTCATTTGTCAAAGAAAACCAGCTAGACATCCGATTCCGATGTCTGACTGACAAATGGTGATGCGCTACACTGGATAAGGTATTGAAGGCTTGAAATGGATGCGTCTGTGTAGATTTTGATGCACATTTTTGTATCTATTAATCCAGGCTTTTGTTTGCTTTTTTTTAGATGAATGTATTTGTAAAACAATTTACACATCACTTTGCACATTTACCGAACTCACTACACAATTTTTTTAAGGAGTGATTGATCAAAACGGGTGCAAAGAGAACTGGAGCAAAGCAGGTGTCCAGGGCAGCCAATGCCAGCCAGTGCTATGCATATGACCCTTTTGGCGCACTGAGACATGAGAATGTTCTTTTTACCGTTGCGGTTCTATGAGATGGGGCGGAGCATCGTAACGCTATGGCCAAGTGTAAAACCGGCCTTAACCAATCTGACTTTCCCTAAATGTTTTCCCTGATGCCTCACCCTAACCTTTTCCCACATACACTCGCACACTAACTTTAAATCTTGCTGCCTAACCAACTCTCAAAACATTAACTTTTATGAGACTCCTGTCACTTGTATTGTCCCACAACTTTAAAGTAAACCAGAGGCGCCCAAAAAAAAAGTTTTATATACCTGCGGATTCCGCGATCTCCCTTCAGGCTGATCGGTCTCTCGGCATCCTCCTCCGCTGCCTGGATCCTTCGGACAAGCAGCACATGTGTGCCCCATTGTGCTCCCATCACCGGGAGAGTTGAATGCTCACCGGCTGTGGGAGCTCAATGGGGGAGCACATGCGGCTGGACCGCTCCTGGGCCGACTTGCGAAGTTACTGGGCCATCTAGCAGAAGATCCAGGTGGCGGAGGAAAACGGCAAGCAACCGATTAGCTTGAAGGGGGCTGGAAGAAGCCCCAGTTATGTATAAATTTTTTTGGGTGTCTAAGGTAAACTTTACTCTTTCCTGATACCTGATCCTAACTATTGTTAGTGTTTGTATTCAGAACCACATGGTTTGGAAACCCAAACAGCCAGGAAGTTTAAGTCCCTGGTTCATGACACCTGCCACCCGCCTCCTCAATAGTCTTCCCGCGGGCCGGGAACAAGTCTTTTCGAACTGCACATCCGCAGAACACTCTTGGTCAGCGCATGAGGTGGAGGAGGCACTGGCCAGGAGAGTTTTGCTCTTTTTGACCACCTTGCCAGGGGCAAACGATACAAGTACTGGCTCAGTAAGTTGCATAGCTAAGGCTAACAGAACACTCATAAAGTGTTCTTACTGATATTCTAGTGTTGTGGCTTTGCAATCCAACAAGATTTTTAACTTTTGTCCTCATTGATTGGCTGTCCTTCATGGATATATTTCTATTTCCTAACTTCTAACCAATGTAAAACATTTCCTGATGCATAACCCTAACCTGCTGCCCCCAACATAAAGTCCGCCCAGATGCCTAACCCTAACCTGTCCTGAACATAAGGATGATATACCGTACCTTAACCTGTCCCTAAAAAAAAAAGTCTTTCCTGTTGCCTAACTCTAACCTTCCCTCAACATAAAGTCCTGCCTGATTCCTAACCCTAACCCAACTTCCCTCAACTCCAACATAAAGTCCTTGCTGATGCAGAGCCCTGACATCTTCCAGCACAACATCTTTCATGATGCCTAACCTTAACCTCCTCCAACATAAAATCTTTCCTGATGCCTAATCCTAACCTCCCCCGACGTAAAGTCGTACCTGACACCTAACCCCAACGTCTCCCAACATTAAAGGGAACCAGAGACGATGCACCCTCATGTATTTTACCATATATATCAGTGGGAACATTAGAGAAAATACCTATCATGCTTTCTGTTTCATTCTGCAATGCACAGCTTGTTTCTTAACAGCCCTGATAAAATCCCAGACTGAACATTCAGTCTGGCTTTGCTCAGAAATCTTTATAGCTGAGTCTGTGTTCTGTCATGCCTTTTCAGGTCCAAGCCTACCCCTGCTGGCTCTGCTCAGGAATCATTATAGCTGAGTCATTATAGCAAAGCCAGACTGAATGCTCAGTCGGGGATTTTATCAGGGCTGTTAAAAAACAAGCTGTGCAGTGAACCAGTGACGAAGCATGAGGGTGCTTTGTCTCTGGTTCACTTTAAGTCCTTCCTGATGCCTAACCCTAATCTCTCCCAAAATCCTACCTGATGCCCAATCCCAACCTCTCCCAGCATAAAGTTCTTCTTGAGGCCAAACACCAACATCTCTCAATATAAATTCCTTCCTAATGCCCAACCCTATATCATTAGACAGAATAGAAGGTGATCTAGACATCAGTATTCCAAAGTACAAAATTATTTATTAAGCAGCCTTCAATGTGACACAAAATTAATTAAAAGGTTTTAAAATCATACATTGTGGACTGCACTAACTCTCACACTATCCTTGATTGGAGCCTACCACACATATACCTTCACACATACAATCTATAGGATCATCCACATTGTGAATGTTTGTGTTAATGCAGCTGCACTGTGCACTCGTTTACTGATGAACTATTGTTTGGCCTATTCCACATGTCCAGTGACTGTCTGTCACAATGATATGGAGGA
The DNA here is from genome assembly GCF_040937935.1 of Hyperolius riggenbachi. Taxonomy (NCBI): domain Eukaryota; kingdom Metazoa; phylum Chordata; class Amphibia; order Anura; family Hyperoliidae; genus Hyperolius; species Hyperolius riggenbachi. The sequence continues at coordinate 62,378,913 of NC_090653.1, read as the reverse complement.
GAATCAAAGTTCCTTGGTGATACATGTGATTCAAAAACAGTGCAGTTCAGCAGCTAATGAACAGATAATGCCTAACCCTAACATTTCACTACATAAAGTCCTTCCTGATGCCTTACTCTAACCTCCCCCCAAAATAAAGTCCTTCCTGATGCCAAACCTCAACTTCTCTCAATATAAATTCCTTCCTCATGCCTAACCCTAATGTTTCCCAATATAAAGTCCTTCCTGATGCCAAAGCACAACCTTTCTCAATATAAATTCCTTCCTAATGCCTAACCTTAACCTCACCCAACATAAATTCCTTCCTGATGCCTAACCCTTTCTTACCCCACCTCCACACCATGAAAAATCTTTAACTAATTTCAGATAGCAGTCTTTTTTTCAGTTTTGCACTCCCTGATCACTGTGATTAGCTCACAATGATCAGGAGGTGAGGGGACAATGAAAATGGCTCCTGACCAATGTAGGGAATTCTGCTGTCATTAGACCGCAGCAGACATTTGTACTGGCGGGGGCATGCTATTGCATCCTGTGCTCAGGAGCTGCCGAGGTATAAAACGATGCTACATCAGGCTTAGGCAGCCACAAGTGCAGCGTAGTTGTAACTACCGGCGGTCCTGAACCGGTTAGTGATGCATAAACTCCCAACCTAAGTCCTTGTTAAGGCCTATTCCTCAACACCCCCCCCCCCCCCCCCCCATGTAATCCACTTCATGATGTCTAACCCTCACTATCCCTTCCAACATACAGTCCTTCCTGGCAATTAACCAAACCATCATATTTATTAGCAACTGGAACATTAGCAGTACCCCATAACAATAAAAGAGATATGTTATGTTTGCTGAAACTATACGTAAAGCTATCCTGGAGGGAACTTTTCCCTGCAAAAAGTATAGATTTTCTTTAACTTGGAAAACTTACAGTGTCTTAAATACTTTTTATTTCACGTTATTTCCTAGATGCTATAAAGGTATTATTTAGAAAGAGTGAGGCAGGATACTCATGAGAAAAGATTACTGAATTATTGATATTGTCAAGTTAGATGTTTGTAGCCGCGTTTTGTACATTTGTAGAATTGAAAAAGAAGTTGAGTGCTGTATGTGACTCTGCTATTACTTAAAACATTTCATTTCTTGAAGCAGGATTAACTTTTGGGAATAATTCATTTTGTCCGGTGCTGTGCTTACTAACATAACTTTCAAACTTTTACATAAAATAAAAACGCATTTTGAACCTAAAGCAAACCTGAACTAAAAAATAAAAGTCAAAATAAACATAAACACGTCATACTTACCTTCCGCGTAGTCTGCTCATCACTTTTTTTCTCCTCTCTCCCACGTCTTGTTTAGAGATGGCCCGAACCTCCGATTTTCGGTTGGTGAACTTCCGCGAAAGTTTGCGCGAATCGCGAAAGTTTGCGCGAACCGCAATAGACTTCAATGGGGAGGCGAACTTTGAAAACTAGAAAAATTTATGATGGCCACAAAAGTGATGGAAAACATGTTTCAAGGGGTCTAACACCTGGAGGGGGGCATGGCGGAGTGGGATACACGCCAAAAGTCCCGGGTAAAAATCCAGATTGGACACAAATCGGCGTTTTAAGGGCAGAAATCACATTGAATGCTAAATTGCAGGCCTAAAGTGTTTTAGCCCTTTCCACTCTGAGTTTTTTCCTAAAGGGAGTCGTTTCTGCTCTGAGTTTTTTTTGTTTTTTTTACAGAAATGCACTTTCCCTCTTACTCTCTCACCCATTTTAACATGGAACATAACATAGTAACATGGTGTATCTTATTTTAAAGAACACATTATAACGTTTAATTTAATACCTTATTTGGACAGTTTGCCATCTTCTATTGGCTGGTTGCAGAGAAGAAAGCCAAGGTATGGTAAATTTTACAGCAATTTCCTGGGTGTAATCCTGGCTTGCGTGAGCAAGTTTCGCAATAATAGGTGGCTTTATGCCTGCCACCCGGTGTCTTCATGTCACTACACACGATGCAATCTTTGGTATTTCGATTGGGAATTAGAGCAATGAAATGCTGGCTACTATTTAGATGCTCCTCCACGTCCATTGCATAGAATGCCATTGCTCCTCTATGCAACTTTGCAAGAAATCTGTATGGAATCTGTAAATAATCTGCAAAAAGGAATCTGCAAATAATCTGTAAAGAAAATGCAAGGAAATTTTAATGCATCTGTCACTTCCTGGTAGCGCTGATTGCTCACTTCCAATTTGGGGCAGGGGGGTACCACCTGTGTGGGCATGTACTCTTATATTCCCACTATACAAGGGAGAGAGATCGGACTTTGCCCCCCGCAGATGTGCCTGCAAACCGCCGCTGAAATGATGTCCCGCATAGTGGGACATACGAGTGCAAGGGGAAATTCGCGATGTCCCGCTATGCGGGACATAGGAGTGGAAAGGGTTAAAACATCTTGCATGTGTATACATCAATCAGGGAGTGTAATTAGAGTACTGCTTCACACTGACACACCAAACTCATCGTGTAACGCACCGCAAACAGCTGTTTGTGTTGTGACGGCCGTGCTGGACTCGTGCGCACCATGGCCAGAGTGCAGGCTGTGGCGGTTTTCAAGCCTATATGTTCGCCGGGCTGTGGTAGCTCAATGATAGACTAAATAAGACTAGGGAAAGGCAGTCCTCAATGATTTGGAATCAAGATTTGGGTATTTAATCTGGGGGCTTTTTAGCTCCTCAGGAAAGGACCACACACAAATCCTTGGGCCCCAAGAAAAACTAAAGTACATAACTTGTTTACCACAGAGCGAAAAAAGTTTGAAAGTAGGACCTCAACAGGATTCCAAAAATACAAAAATGCTTTATTGTGGACCTATTCACAGTAATCAACAAACAATTAAAATCACTTAAAAAATGAGGATCCCAGGGTGCCTCAGACAGTCCCCCCTCCACACATACAACCGCATTCCACATTCAGACCACACTCAATTACACTAGTTAGAATGCTGCAGCAATTCTAGATATATGGGTATTGCAACTAATAATTATATGTGGATGTCTCCTTTAGATCACAGCTGATAGCTTTGACGTGGGCTTTGACCTCATAGTAGAGGTGAAAGAGTGTACCAAAAATTGCACAGTATTGGATAGTTCACCCCTTGAGTGCACTCAAAAATTATATGGCCAATACAGAAAGAAACAAAAGTTCCCTGTTAGAAAAGGCACAAATTGGATGCACTTCCAGTCCTTAATCGTGACATTCTCCTCCACACGAAAGGCATATCTTGAAGTATCTTTTATCACTCTGAGGAAGCCAAGTTGATTGGTGAAACATGTAAGTGGGAGGAGTCCCAGGAGGCCGGCCTCGTCCACTACCAGGAACACAGGAGCGCTCGATCCCCGCTGTGATGCTACAATTCCGAGTAGGAAGCGGGTAGATCGCGCTCACCGCTACTGCCAGACCACGCCAGCTTCAGGAGGCGCAACAGCGTGATATATGGGAACGGCAAACCGGGTGAAATCAGTGCACAGCCACCGTGGACCGCAGAGTGTTGGGGACCTGCGGACGTCCGGAGGTGTAAGTGACATTCAGCATGCAGATTCACCAGGAACACAAGTAAGCCGTGGTTTAAGTTTTGCTTCTAATATAAAAGATACTTCAAGATATGCCTTTCGTGTGGAGGAGAATGTCACGATTAAGGACTGGAAGTGCATCCAATTTGTGCCTTTTCTAACAGGGAACTTTTGTTTCTTTCTGTATTGGCCATATAATTTTTGAGTGCACTCAAGGGGTGAACTATCCAATACTGTGCAATTTTTGGTACACTCTTTCACCTCTACTATGAGGTCAAAGCCCACGTCAAAGCTATCAGCTGTGATCTAAAGGAGACATCCACATATAATTATTAGTTGCAATACCCATATATCTAGAATTGCTGCAGCATTCTAACTAGTGTAATTGAGTGTGGTCTGAATGTGGAATGCGGTTGTATGTGTGGAGGGGGGACTGTCTGAGGCACCCTGGGATCCTCATTTTTTAAGTGATTTTAATTGTTTGTTGATTACTGTGAATAGGTCCACAATAAAGCATTTTTGTATTTTTGGAATCCTGTTGAGGTCCTACATTCAAACTTTTTTCGCTCTGTGGTAAACAAGTAGCTCAATGATAGTACTACAGTGACTGTCCAGCTGATCAATTTTGGTCTGTCCACAATGAAGCAATGACCTTATTATCTTTGGTGTGCCACCCCCCCCCCCCCCCCCCCGAGACACTCATATAGCCGGTGGTCATTGTTTCATTGTGATACGCAAGCCCCTTCACCGCGGCAAGGTAATGATCACGAAGGGGAATGGGGGAATGGGCACATGTACATGTCTTTTGTTTTGTTGTTGCAGCTGCAGTGCAGCCAGAAAAATTAGGCAGGCATGTACACGCACCAGAAAAATTATTATAGCGGCCGTTGCTAGCAGCGTCCTTAAAAATTCAGGAATCCGCCTGGAGTCCTGGACCCTGTTAATGGTGGCGGAGAAGGCAGTCAAGCAGCCTGCAGGCAGAGATGCTGTGTGGGCAGCGACTTGGTCTTGGGGCAGGCAGTCCGTCATACGGCGTGCAGGCAGAGATGCTGTGTGTGGGTACTGACTTAGTCTTCGGGCGGGCAGTAGCCCTCCAGGATCCATGCCTCATTCATTTTGATAAAGGTGAGGTACTGGACACTTAGGCGACTTCTCTTCTCAGTGACAATGCCTCCAGCTGCACTGATGGTCCTTTCTGACAGGACCCTTGAGGCAGGGCAAGGCAGAAGTTGGATGGCAAATTGGCACAGCTCTGGCCACAGGTCAAGCCTGCGCACCCAGTAGTCCAAGGGTTCATCGCTGCTCACAGTGTCTACATCCACACTTAAGGCCAGGTAGTCAGCTACCTGCCGGTCCAGGCATTGGTGGAGGGTGGATCCGGAAGGGCTAAGGCAAGGCGTTGGACTAAAGAATGTCCGCATGTCCGACATCACCATGAGATCGCTGAACCGTCCTGTCCTTGCCTGCGTGGGAGAAGGATTCTTGGCAGTGGTACTTTTATTGCGTTGTGCTGTGACATCAGCCTTAAACGCATTGTAAAGCATAGTTGCCAGCTTGTTCTGCATGTGCTGCCTCCTTTCTGCCTTCTGGTGAGTTGGTAACATGTCTGCCACTTTGTGCCTATACCGAGGGTCTAGTAGCATGGCCACCCAGTACAGCTCATTCCCCTTGAGTTTTTTTACACAGGGGTCCCTTAACAGGCTGGACAACATGAAAGACACCATCTGCACAAAGTTGGATCCAGACGTACTATCCATCTCCTCTTGATCTTCCTCAGGGAAGTCAGGTAAGTCGTCCTCCTCCCCCCAGCCACGAACAATACCACGGGACCATCAAGCAACACAAGCCCCCTGAGATGCCTGCTGCGGTTGTTCTTCTGCCGTCGCCTCCTCCTCCAAAGAAACACCTTCCTCATCATCCGAGTCTGACTCCTCTTCCCCACACGACTCTTACTACTCCTCCCCCCTCTGTGCTGCCGCAGGTGTTGAGGAAACATCTGATTCTAATGTAAATTGCTCCCACAACTGTTCCTGTCGTAACTGTTCCTCTTCACGCTCCTCCACAGCTTAATCCACCACTCTATGCACGGAACGCTCCAGGAAGTAAGCGTACGCGATCAAGTCGCTGATGGTGCCTTCACTGCGACTCACCAGGTTGGTCACCATCTCAAATGGCCGCATGAGCCTGCATGCATTTCGCATCAGTGTCCAGTTGTTGGGCCAGAACATACCCATCTCCACAGATTGTGTCCTTTTACTGTAATTGTACAGGTACTGAGTGACGGCTTTCTCCTGTTCTAGCAGGCGAGAGAACATGACCAGGGTTGAATTCCAGCGAGTCGGGCTATCACATATCAAGTGTCTCACCGGCAAGTTGTTTCTCCGCTGAATGTCCGCAAAGCGTGCCATGGCCATGTAAGACCGCCTGAAATGCCCACACAACTTCCTGGCCTGCTTCAGGACGTCCTCTAAGCCTGGGTACTTTGACACAAATCTTTGAATGACTAGATTCAGCACATGTGCCATGCAGGGTACATGTGTCAGCTTTCCCAAATTCAAAGCGGAAAGGAGATTGCTTCCGTTGTCACACACCACGTTGCCGATCTCCAGCTGGTGCGGAGTCAGCCACTGATCCACCTGTTTGTTAAGAGCAGCCAGAAGAACTAGTCCAGTGTGACTCTCCGCTTTGAGGCAAGACATGTCTAATATAGCGTGGCCCTGGGGAGATGGGGCTGTGTAGCTGGAGAGGAGATCGCAGCACCAGTAGAGTTGAACTGCCACTCAGCTGAGGAGGAGAAGGACAGTGAAGAGGATGTAGCAGGAGGAGAGGAGGAGGAGGCCTGCCTGCAAGCCATGGAGGTGTCACAAATTGGTCCGCTGCAAAGCCACGTACTCCCTGCTTGCCATCGGTCACCAGTTTGACCCAATGGGCTGTGTAAGTTATGTACCTGCCCTGACCGTGCTTGGTAGACCAGGCATCCATGGTCAGGTGGACTCTTGACCCAACGCTGTGTGCCAGAGATGACACCACTTGCCTCTCAACTTCACGGTACAGTTTGGGTATCGCCATTTTAGAGAAATAATTGCGGCCTGGTATCTTCCACTGCGGTGTCCCAATGGCCACAAATTTACGGAAGGCTTCAGAGTCCACCAGCTTGTATGGTAACAGCTGGCGAGCTAACAGTTCCACCACGCCAGCTGTCAGACGCCGGGCAAGGGGGTGACTGGCAGAAATTGGCTTCTTCCACTCAAATATTTCCTTCACGGACACCTGGCTACTGTGGGCAGAGGAGTAGTGATGGGCGAACATCCAGATGTTCGGGTTCGGGGGGGTTCGGCCGAACATGCCCCCGATATTCGGCATGTTCGGGCCGAACCCCGAACCCAACCCAAACATGTCTCTTTGGGGCCCCTATAGGGTCCCAGCATAAAGGGAGAGCATGCCCCGAGCTCGGGGGGGGGGGGAGGGGGGAAATGCCCCCCACCCCTCCCTGCTAAGCTCTCCCTTCTGCCGGTACCCTATAAAATTAAATTTAAGTCCCCCGAAAGTACCTGAGGAGGAGGGCAGGAAGGGGGCCTCCTGAGGAGGAGGGCCTGTTCGGGTTCGGGCAATGTGGCTGAGCACCCTCCAGAACACCATGAGGTGTTCGGGGGGTGCCGAACCGGACCCGAACAGGCCAAAATCCGGGCGAACCCGAACAGTGGCGAACACTGTTCGCCCAACACTACAGAGGAGCATGAACCGCTCAAGGGCAGAGGCGGAATGGAGGAGGGTGGCTGTGAAGGTGCAAGGGAGAAAGTAGCTGAAGATGCTGCACCTGAAGGAGGAAGAGGAGGAGGGTGGCTTTTCTTTTGTGTGCTTCTTTTGCTCAGGTGCTCTTCTCATTGCAGTTTGTGCCTTTTCTCCATGTGCCTTCGTAAGGCACTTGTCCCTACGTGAGTGTTGACCTTTCCACGGCTCAATTTTTGGAGGCAGACACATTAAAAAATGTCCAAACCGTTGAGCCTCCCTGGGGTGATGGCACTATGGTGGCATCAGCAGCTGACGTTGAAGGGCATGTTGTCTGGCTGTACATAGGTGGCAATACATGGCGCCGGACTCTGCCACCAGCTGTTTCTGATGACAAGCTCCCCCTGCTTCTTTCAGGAACTCGTCTCCTCCTACTCCTCTCTAACTCCCCCTCTGAATTGTCCCCTTGGTCATCTTGTCTATTAGGAACCCATGTGGGATCCATATCATCATAATCATCCTGCCCATCTTTGCTTGCCTCAGACACCTCCAAAACTGCACCAACAGCAGGTACTTCCTCATCCTCCTCCTCACACGTTACGTCCATAGTGTCGCCGCCTAACTCCGACATATGAGGTGCAGTAACTTGCTTAGCACCTTCATCTTGTTGTAACAATAATGGCTGTAAATCAGTTAATTCCCCACCAATTAACTCCTGCGAAGTATCAAATGCAATGGATCTGGTGCTTGTAGTAGCGCTAGTGGCTGTGGAAGATGAGGTGTTCTGTGTTAAAGAGAATCTGTATTGTTAAAATCGCACAAAAGTAAACATACCAGTGCGTTAGGGGACATCTCCTATTACCCTCTGTCACAATTTCGCCGCTCCCCGCCGCATTAAAAGTAGTCAAAAACAGTTTTAAAAAGTGTGTTTATAAACAAACAAAATGGCCACCAAAACAGGAAGTAGATTGATGTACAGTATGTCCACACATAGAAAATACATCCATACACAAGCAGGCTGTATACAGCTTTCCTTTTGAATCTCAAAGGATCATTTGTGTGTTTACCTTCTGTCCCCTTCTTCTCTCATGCACTGAACATTACAGGCTCCCTGCAGACAGCTCTGCCTGTGCCTGTGTTTGTAATCCCTCAGTATGTGTCAGCCAGCTACTTTCACAGAGGAGGATTTTTATCCAGCTCTCTTCTATTACTGATAAGATAGCAGAGAAGCTGCTGGCTTATGTAAATAAAACACACACTAGAGTGTGCATAGAGGAACAGACCAGCACTGAAGAACTTGGCAGCCTTCCAGACACAGGCCGACAAGTCTGACAGGGGAAAGATAAGTTGATTTATTACAGAGACTGTAATAGTACAAAGTGCTGCAGTGAGCCAGAACACATTAGAATAGGTTTAGGAACTTGTAGGATGGTAGAAAAAAACGTTGTAATTTTTGTTACAGAGTCACTTTAAATAGTCAACCACGTCCTGACAATCTTGGAAGTTGATGGGACGTGCCTTCTTCTGAGCACTGTACTTTGGGCCAGGGCCGCACAAAATCACATCAACATGACCTCGCACAGACCTGCCGGGTGGCCTTCCTCTGGGTCTGCCTCTACTTCTGCCTCTACCTGTTTTATCTGTTGTGTCCATATCGGGGTATATGAAGTGAAGTAGGACTTGACTAATACAATGTGCAGTCACACAGGTGCAGTTAACAGGTATGCACGGAGTGGTATATCACACTGCGTGCACTCACATAGGTAGGTGGGTTCAGTGAACACAACAGGTAGGTATATGCAGTGATGAGGTGGGTGCACTGTGAACAACAGGTAGGTATATGCAGTAATAGTTATTACAATGTGCACCTGTCACACACAGACAGGTAGGGGACAGGCACAGTGACACTGCGTGCGCTCAACTCATGTAGGTAGGTGGGTGCACTGAAGTGAACAACAGTTAGGTAGGTATTACAATGTGCACCTATCACACACAGACAGGTAGCGGACAGGCACAATGACACTGCATGCGCTCAACTCACGTAGGTAGGTGGGTGCACTGTGAACACCAGGTAGGTAGGTATATGCAGTGATGGGTATTACAATGTGCACCTGTCACACACAGACAGGTAGCGGACAGGCACAATGACACTGCATGCGCTCAACTCACGTAGGTAGGTGGGTGCACTGTGAACAACAGGTAGGTAGGTATATGCAGTGATGGGTTTTACAATGTGCACCTGTCACACATAGCAAAGAAAAAGAGGTGCACAATATATATAAAACACTTTAAAATCAATAAAATAAAGAAGGTTGAGGTGGCTTACCTCATAGACGACAAACCCACTTAATTAAGGACGTTTTAATGTATAATCAAGCACAGGCAATGCGTTTCGTGGGACTATGCCCACTTCCTCAGGCCAATCAAAAGTGCCAGAGCCGTCTATATGCCTCTCTGAGCACCACGAGTCTGGTATATAGACAGCTCTGGCACTTTTGATTGGCCTGAGGAAATGGGCATAGTCCCACGAAATGCATTGCCGGTGCTTAATTATCCATTAAAACTTCCTTAATTGAGTTTGTCGTCTATGAGGTAAGCCATCTCAACCTTCTTTATTTTATTGATTTTAAAGTGTTTTACCCCTAACCACACCCCCAACACACACCCCTAGTCACGCCTACCATAAAGTTTTTTTGATTTTTTTTTTAATTAATACTATCCCCTTATTTTTTTTAATAATATTTCCCTCATATACCCTGCCCTTGAGTGGGGAGGAGGGTGAGGGTGCCCGTGGGTGGGGAGGAGGGTGAGGATGGCCGTGAGTGGGGAGGAGGGTGCCACTGTAGAAGTAAAAAAAAAATGATCGAGGCACCAGCCGCGCCGAAGTGGGATGCCTGTCATGACATTCCTTCCTCCCTTGGAATCTGCCCCCGTGTCCCCCCCCTGCTAGCAGAGTGCGCAGCTGAGCGGAGCGAGCTGTCATCTTACTGGCATCCATGCATGAGTACCAGCATCTGGCTTCCTGTGATGTCACAGGAAGCAGAGTGAAGTCGGATACCGGTACGCATGGATGGACGCCGGTAAGATGACGGCCCTCTCAGCTGCACACTCTGCTAGCGGGGGGGGCACAGGGGCAGATTCCAAGGGAGGGAGGGAGGGAGGAAGGAATGTCATAACAGGCATCCCGCATCCCACTTCGGCGCGGCTGGCGCCTAGATCATTTTTTTCACCCTCTCTGCCCCCTGCCGCCTGGAACACAAGGGGGGCAGCGCGGGATAGCGGGAGGAGCCCCCCCCCCCCAAATAGGGACAGTCCTGCAGGATTCGGGACGGTTGGGGACTATGAGGAGGCATGACAACACAAGAAGGCTGGAAGGACAAAACATGGCAGCACAGAACACTGATAGGTGTAGGTTGTAAGGAGGCAGCATGGCAGCACAGGACACTGATAGGAGCAGGCTGGAAGGAGGAGGCATGGCAGCACAGGACACTGATAGGTGTAGGCTGTAAGGAGGCAGCATGGCAGCACAGGACACTGATAGGTGTAGGCTGTAAGGAGGCAGCATGGCAGCACAGGACACTGATAGGAGCAGGCTGGAAGGAGGAGGCATGGCAGCACAGGACACTGATAGGAGCAGGCTGGAAGGAGGAGGCATGGCAGCACAGGACACTGATAGGAGCAGGCTGTAAGGAGGCAGCATGGCAGCACAGGACACTGATAGGAGCAGGCTGTAAGGAGGCAGCATGGCAGCACAGGACACTGATAGGTGTAGGCTGTAAGGAGGCAGCATGGCAGCACAGAACACTGATAGGTGTAGGCTGTAAGGAGGCAGCATGGCAGCACAGGACACTGATAGGAGCAGGCTGTAAGGAGGCAGCATGGCAGCACAGGACACTGATAGGAGCAGGCTGTAAGGAGGCAGCATGGCAGCACAGGACACTGATAGGAGCAGGCTGGAAGGAGGAGGCATGGCAGTGCAGCACACTGATAGCTGCAGGCAGATAGGAGGAGATGTGGCAGCACAGGAATATTAATAGATGCAGGCAGGGTTGTAGTTACAATTCATGGAGCCCTCCAGCAAAACTGTTTAATACCCTACATCCCCCTTTCTCAATCACATTTTCTTCCCCCTATACCCCTTGGTGGTCCCCATTGACAGAGGGCCCTCTGCGGGGGGACATATTACAAGTGTGGATGCTACCCCCCCCCCCCCCAAGAGTGGCCAGAACACCCGCATGGCAGCACAGCGGCCTTAATAATCCCTCCCCCGGCCCCTCCACCCGTGTGTGCCTGTGCATCCTCTGTTTAGCACCGGAAATTCTTTTTTTTATATATATACATGTTGCAATTACTTTCCAGAATGGCCCTGGTGATGTAAATGACTCTGTTAGGATATCACTTTCTCATCCAAGGCTTCTATAGAGCATTATTCTTCTCCTGAGTACATAGCCCCCAAACTCTGAAATGCATCCAGCGCTGAGCGCTCCTATTTGTTTGAAGCAGGCAGTGACGGGACTTGTGCCTGGAAGTGAAGCTGTTTTAATTTGTATAATATTTGGCACCTGCTGAAGATTCATAGCGGCGCGGCCGGGAAGCGGTTATAAATCTGCCTGTGGAATCAGGTCCTCTAGCAAGCAGCTCTGTGTTCCTGCTACATATTTAGTGAGCAATGAATGACGGCCAGGCGCTTGTGCCGGGAAAACCTGCTCGGCATTGTGCATTCCAAACACCGCAGAGGACGCTGGGCTGGTGGCAGCGATTGCAGAGTCGCTGACACGACGCAGAACTGGCGGATAAACAATCAGGAGGAGTAAGATGCCCTTTTTTCCATAGCAATGTTACCACTGCAAACGCTACCATTGAAGGAATAATGCTACTACAATGCTCAATGTACTCAAGCTCAATGTCACCGGGAGCTGCTGTAGAAAACATAGCAATGTTTCTGTGCATAGGTATAAGCCAAGTGATTGTCAGCAGTGGTGGGCCGAAATTTTGTATATGTGAAATCTGGCATTGAAATTCTCAATAACGCATCATAATCGTAATGCAAAATTTCAGGGGAAATTGCAATTAATTTTGTATGTTATTGTAATATTTCATAATTGTGCGTACTTTTCACATAATTTTTGCACAATTTTGCATAATTGTGTGCCGAATTTAGCGATTAATAGCAAAGCCCCCATACATGCTATTGCTACCAAAATTGCTACATATGTTAAAGGGAACCTAAACTGAGAGGGACCTGTATTTTTCCTTTTAACCTCCTTAGCGGTATGCCCGACACTGTGTCGGGTGTGGCCCCAGGAGTCCCCCGTGCAGAAAAAAATTGATCCAATGGTTGTAAATCCTCTAGCTAGCACTAGGCTAGCTAGTACGAGTCTCCAGCACCCTCCGCTCCCCGCTGATCCCTGCGATCCCCTTGTTTATACATTACCCCCCCTGGATCCAGCGGTCGTGCAGCCTCCCGGCACAGCTCCGGTCTCTCTATGGGGAGGATCGGGTTTGCGCATGACGTCATGACGTCGGCAACGTCATCTGCGATCCTTCCCATAGTGAAGACCGGAGCTGTCCGGGGAGGCTGCGCCAATCGCTGGATCCAGGCTGGGTAACGTATAAACGGGGGAGCGGCGGAGATTGGAGGTTGCCGGAGACTTCTTCTCGCTAGCCTAGTGCTTGCTAGAGGATTTACAGCCGTTAGGAACATTTATTATAAAATCAGGCAAAAAATAACAAAACCTCCTGAGCGGCGTAATGCTCGGAGGTTAAACAATACCAGTTGCCTGGCAGTCCTGCTGATCTCTTTGGCGGCAATAGTGGCTGAATCACACACCTGAAACAAGCATGCAGCTAATCCAGTCTGACTTCAGTCAGAGCACCTGATCTGCATGCTTGTTCAGGGGCTGTGGCTAAAAGTATTAGAGATACAGGAACAGCAGGAGAGTCAGGCAACTGGTATTGTTTTATAAGGAAAAATCCATATCCTTCTCAGTTTAGGTTCCCTTTAAGGGGAATAGTGGGTACAAGTCAAAAATATAATTTTTTCAAAAAGACCTTGTCTAAAAGTCATTTTCTTTGCATTTTTAAAATCAATTTTTTTTAAAACAACAAGGTCTTTTTGGAAAACAAATGTTTTGACTTGTACCCACTATTCTTGTTAACATATGTAGCAATTTTGGTGTCAATAGCATGTATGGGGGCAGTGCTATTCACTGCTGCACGAAATTACGCAAAAATTATGCGAAATTTTACGCAAAATTACAAATGACTGTATGAAATCAATTAAATGTACAAATCGTAATTACATATAGGCAAAATTGCGAAAATGAATGTGAAAATTTGGGTAATTGTAATTATCTGATTATGATAATCACATTCTAATAGATGACTATTGCTAGTAATCTAGGCCAGATTTATACTTTTTGTGCCTTTTTAGGCCAAGTATGTTGTGGCTCTTCTTTCATGTGCAGCAGCACCCAGGGGCGTAACTACAGGGCAGCGGACCCTGCGACCCAAAGGGGGCCCAGATCTGTAAGGGGGCCTGAATTAACACTTCACTCTCTCCGATAAACAGGTCCATATTTCAGATCTGGTGTTTTTGTGGCTATATTTGTTATGGGTGTGAAGATTACGATGTCCACAATTGTTTTATGACCCTTGTGAGATGGGCCTCCAGGCTGTGAGGGTCACAAGGGATAGGCAAGCAAAAGGGTGTGAACGTTGGGGGTGGGGGGCTATCAAAGTTATGCTGAGAGCCCCATGATTTGTAGTTATGCCACTAGCAGCACCCCTACCGTTCCATGTCCAGCCCCCTCTTCCATGTGTATCACCCAAGTACTGTAGCACCCATGTACTATAGCCCCTCTCTTAAATCAACAGTTCTCTTGGGCATCAGTTTCCCTTTTTCATGTGTTGCTCCCAATTTTCAGCCTCCTCTTTCAATCATAGCAACCCCTTTTTTCATGTTCAGATGCCACCTTGGGCTGCAACCGCCCAAGGCCCGGACCTTTGTGGCCTTTCCCGAACTCCGGCCCTGCCAGTAATTGGAAGTAAAATGAACCAGAGGGGAACATTGGGTCAAAAAACAGATACTTACCTAAGCAGAGGGAAGCATCCCTTGCTCTCCTTTAGACTACTACTGCCGCTACCCGAGACCCTCCTGAAGATAGCAACCACGCTCCTCTTCATGCACCCAAGCTAGCACAGTTGCTTCTGCACAAGGATGGCCATACTTACGCTGGTGCAGAACGGTCACGCTCATGTATGAAGAGGAGCGTGATCGCGAGCAGAAATCCAGCAAGCTCTTGTTGGATTTCTTTGGGGAGTCCACAAGTGGTCCCGGAGGACACCATGGGAAGCTTCTGCAAGATACAGAAGCCTCACTCTTCTTGGGTAAGTATCTGATTTTTTCACCTGAGATTCGCCTTGGGTACACTTTAAGTTGTACACATGCTAGATGGTTCTTGGCCAAGGTATCCCGTTGGGGCTGAGAATATAGCATGCGCACAGCAGCACCCAATCCCATTTATAGCTTTGGTCAGAGGTTCGGACTGATTGATAGTCTCGTCTGAACCTACTGTTCTCTCACTCACCCTAGTTACTCTGTGCTGCTCTGCCATGTACCACTCCATCAGCCCTCCATCCCCCTCAACAGGCTAGCGATGCATCTCTACAAGAACTCGGCTCAGAATTGTTGTCTGAAGGATCGAGTCCTCCTGATCCCGGATAGTAATTGTGCATGTGTATGCACCTATAGTATTGTATAGACGGAGCAGCACCAGGGGGATGCTTTCAGGGGCTATAGCACCCCCTTGCTATTGAATTCCAGCTGCAAAGCACTCTCATGTGCCATCAGGGGTACTTGCCAGCCATTTTCATTTCTTGTGCTTCCTCCACTCCTAAATATCATCTCATAGTGAACTTTGTCCTCAGGTTTGCAAATAATTCACCTTACATAAATTGCCCAGATTTGCACCATATCTGACTTTGTGAATGTTGCCTGCTCATTCCTGTTTAGACTAATGTTCATTACACAGCCTCTTCAACTGTGGCTATCAGGCTGTTTATGGTATACACTGGACCTCATTTTCTTTGACTCAACAGAGGTAATTAAGGTGTTTAAAAATGACTTTGGGGATACGTTTACTTAATGCCTTATGTAATCCTTTAACCCTTTAGCAGCCAATTCATATAGAGGCTTACAAGTAGGTAAGCTCTTCTGAGTAGCTACCTACTCGTAGCTACTCGGAATTGAAAAGTTAATTACAGCACCTGTGGGGGCGGGTGAGGGAGGGTTAGCTTACCCATGCTGCCATCTGTTCGAAAGGATTCTAATCGCATCCCACATTGTGTTCCAAGTCGCATTCCAATCACCCTCACACTTCCTCCTTCAACCCGGAAGGAAGAAACATGGTAGTGACGTGGGGAACGTGACTTGGAACGCAATGTGGGACGAGATTGAAGCACTTTCGAACAGATGGCAGCAGCTACTCAGAAGAGCATGCCCACTTATAAGTGCTCCAGGCCAATTTATTTTAGCAATTGTTTTTTTATTTCTTACTTGTTATATTATATTTATTTGCTTCTAATTAGTATTGCTATAATATGTATGTATGGCCACTTGTCGCTTAGGGGGCTGCATGATAGAGGACTTCTGCTTTCAGTTTCTATATTTTCTGCTAACAGAGAGAGATCCAAGCAGTCCAAGAATTTACAGCACAACAAGTTCTGCAGATTGAGGTAAAAAGCAGAGCACTTATCTCAAACGAGATAACTCTATTGAAGCTGCTAATGGGTTACATAAAAAAGAAGCTATAAGAATAATACCTTTTATTAGATAACTTAATAGACTGAAAAAGTAAATTGTTCAGGTTTCTTAATTAGCTATATGGTATTTTATACTTGCCTTTAATAAGGCTGCTGTAATCAGCTAATACATTACCAATAGGTATCTTACCTTGCTGAACCCTGCATCATGTATACATGACATTTATCCCATGTGTGAATGGGTACAATAAGATTATGCACTACTCAGTACCTAATATGGCTGCCAATGCCTTGTATTTCAGCTGCTATAGTGTAGCTGCTTTCTCCACAATGTTCAGATTTAAAGAAAACCTGTAATTGAGAAAAAGTCTCATGGGGGGTACTTACCTTGTGTGGGGGAAGCCTCTGGTTCCTAACGAGGCTTCCCCCATTCTTCTCTGTCCCTCCGTTCTCTTTGGGGTGAGGTAGAAATAGCTGAACCCGATCGTAGAGTGGATATAATTGAGTTTGGCTATTTCCGCCTTACCTGAAGAAAGAGCTGCTACTGCTCCTGCGCTGGATCCCGGCAAGGTAAATAAATCAGCGCTTGTCAGGCTTGTCCGGAGGGGATTGCGGGACGCTTCGGGGGAGCCAGCGCTGGACTGCCTGCAGCTACAGGGATGGAGGAATGGAGTTCCCCCTTAACTCTGTTTACCAGCTTACCATGGCCATCAGCACTGGGGTAAAGTGCCTTGCAAAATAGTTGGCAGAGTTTTTCTCCTTGAAAACCACTGCAGGTGGGCATGGATATCTTACACAGCTGGTGGGCATGGATATCTTTGGGCATTTACTGGCCAGGTGGGGTGCCTAATGGTGGCATCCCGCTAATGGAGCCCCAGGACTTATTCATTTTCCCACCACCACTGACATAACTTTTCAACATCATGCTGCTGCCTGCTGCATCATGTGGCCATATCCATGAATACAGATGGATCCAGTAGTATTACATTAGTTGGCAGCCAAAGAGTTGGGGCAGAGGTAGCTGCTGCTCAGAAGATACACAAAACTCTCTTAAGATCAGGCAATACAATCCTCCACCTGTCTCTCCTTCCAAGCTGTAAAGCTCTGTACCCATATCAGATAAAACTCCTCCAAGGTGGTTAAAACAACCACCTCTGCCAAGAATCCAGCGGGTGTACGGCAGATCCCGGCCCCTTTCCACCACCAGTCATACATCCTGGCGGATTGCTTCAGCCAAGCTATGGCCAAGGGCTGCTTGCCCAGCAACCAAGTTATGTCACTCTGTTGTAGCTCCGCCCCCCCTACATAGCAACAGAACATGGCATTAGCCTGCAGGCTAGTGACGCATTTGTCAGCCGATCCCTGCAGGGTAACATTGATCTTGCTGGTCATGGCAGTCTGGTAGTTATGTGTATGAAACAAATTATATCGAAGATTGAACCTCAGACAATGCAGTTTGTGTTTAATTTCCATGGTTGGGATCAAATAACTCTTGGCGACAAAGGTGTGAAGATTGTATAGAAGTCTACATCTTTCATGTGTGCATGGAGCAGCGTGAATTCTAAATACCGTCCTGAACACAGAAGAGGGGAATGGTAATTAGCTGGCACCATGCTGTAATATCTGTTCCTCATTGTAAAGATGGTAATGACATTTCCCACAAAGCTCTGATCATCTGAAAATCAGTTTATTCTCCAACAATTACATCCCCATATGTATGGCCACCAATGAATATAGAGACATGAAAAAAACATAGAAGTAGACAATTACTTTCTAATGTGAACTGTTAAATAATAAAAAAGAAATGTAAAAAGGAACTTTGAGTATAACTTAAAGTGGGTTGTAACATCCCCCCAAAAATATCCAAAAATAGTTATTTGAATAATTTAGACAGTGATGTAAACCTGTTGGAGGAGATAGTAAGCTGTTGCAGTAGGAATATTAACAATGAGCTGGATTGGAAAAATCTGATGTAACTTTTGACATCACAGAGAAACATTAAAGATGGAAACTAGCAGGAGGCAGAGATGGGACAAGGTCCTCCGGCACCCAAGGCTGAGACACCAAAGCGTCCCCCTCAATGCTTCCCACCCCAGCTGTCACACGTTGGTTGCTGTTAGACTAAGAGACGCCACAGGGCCCCCAACCCACCCAACACCATAATGTCTAGTTATCTGGCTTGCAGTCACTTCCATGTATCCCCTTTTCTTATTTCTCTCTGCTTCAAACACAATAGGGGGAATGATAGCTGAGTAAGTTGTGCGCCCCCTCCTACACTGCGCCCTGAGGCTGGAGCCTCTCTCTCGCCTCGGCCCAGCCCTGGCAGGAGGGAATAGGAGGGTGATAGAATGGATCATCACCATAAGCCTGCCTCTTTCTGCTTTAAAATGTGACTTTAGCTAAAAGTTAAATGTGCAGACTACACATTTTGCTGTTTTAATGCATATTATTAAAGCATTGTTCCCGACCTAGGAAAACTTAGACAAGCTATTACCATCTAAGTTTAAAAAACATGTTTATGAATAGTTGTCCTTTAAAATGGTCTGAAACTCAGCATTTTCTTATTTGCTCTAAAACATTCTTTACAGCATAAAACTTACTACTAGGGATGGCAATGCCTAGGGGACTCATGGAGAAGCATGTGATCAGTTTGATCAGCTGATAGATTTATAAGGTTCTGATTTGCTGTGATGACTTCCTAGTTTAACACATGATCATGACCAGCAAATCAGAACGTTAAAAATCAGCTGATCAAACTGATCACATGCTTCTCCATGAGTTCTCCTAGGCAGGACCCATCCCTACTTACAACCAGAAAAAAAAGTGTTAGCAGAACAGTGTTCAAACAGTTGAGTTTCTTCTTCTTCTTTCACCTTCTTCTTCAGTGGAAAGCTTGAATAAGACGTTAAGGAAGTGATTACATTATCTTGATTAGGTTTCCTTATCAGCCACTATTAGTAAACACTGCTGGCAGTGTTTCAGCTGAACACAAACAGAAAGTGTACGCAAAAGACACATTCTCACTGGATACATTATAATTTATAAATACAGCAGCTATGTAATAAATTACAATGGCCGCTTTCAGAACAGATACGTTGTATTTTGGGAACATATAATTTGTAAACAGATGATAATACCTGTGCACAAAAGCAAATGCAAGGGTAATAAAAAGAAGGAAAACACATTTTTATTAAATGTTATGTCAGGGTTTAATCTCACTCTAAGCATCAAGCAGTTTGGCAGCCTTGACAGAGCGTTTTTAAAACAAGAATCTTAGCTGCAGTAAAGTTATTCTACAATATAAATGGTAACAACATTTGGACACTCTGCTTACTAAGCTACCATATTGTAGCTAGGTCTGTGGTTGGGATTTGGACCTCATCAAATTCCATTATCCTCCAATTGGATGATTACAGTGATCTTGACATTATAACATCACATAATGTAAGTCACTTAGATCCCATGTGTGCAGTTGTTTAATTTATGTGACATCACTAAGACTCCACACAGAGGTGACATAAGTGTTATATATGGAGGGGCACTGCCTGAATATTTATTTCCTGTATTGATCCACAGCGGTGCTACACTGTCTTCATTGATTAACGCATTGATGAACTACTAATATATTTCCCAGTCATCTTCAGCCATCTCCCAGGAGCACTGCTACAAATTCCTGGACACCGTGGCAAACTCGTATAAGATTATTCATTTATCTTGTCTGCCTTTAGTATCACACCTCATATTGAAGAGGACTTTTCCCATCCTTACAGTGCAAATCAAGCAAACTCATCTCAAACCTGGACAAGAGAAATGGAGGGTATAATAAACTACGGGAGCTTGAAGCAGAGAACTTTTCTCATATGTTATTTTTGTTACTGGTGGAGGCGCACTTGACATAATACTGGATGTTGTATATATGAGATAGACAATTTCTTACCTTCTCAGAAGGACAAACCATTATATAAAGGAAAAAAGTAATGCTTATTATGCACAGTAAACACGTTTCATGGGTCTTGGCCAACTTCCTCAGGTCAATATAAGTGCCTGTAGAATTTTTGGTCACGCATGTAATTTTTAGGCACTCACGTTCGTAATTATAGACCAATCAGAAGACTCGAAAATACATGATTTGTGTGGAAAAATTATACATTCTCTGATTGGTTAAATGCTTCCAAGTTTTGTGATTTGGCTAAAATTACTGAGTTGCAGTAAATAGTATTTACGCATAAATCCAATTACCGAACAGCTATTTCTATTTACCGGAAAATCGTACATTTTCATTCCGGCGGAAATTTCCGACCATCCTTAGATGATTCATGATTGAATGAAGAGACAAACAACAAAGGCACCTTTATTAAACATTTCTAGTTCAGGCTATAAAAGTTGGTTAATTTAGTTGCATCTACTACAGGTACCCTTTAATATTTAACCTCCCTGGCGGTATGATTATTTCCAGTTTTTAGGGTCTTTACTGAACAATTCAGATCCTAAAATCAGGAAACAATCATGCTGCCAGGAAGCCAGCAGCAGCCCCTGCACTCACTCACTCACTCACCTCCCTGGGCTCCAGCGCTGCAATTTTACCTCCATCCTATGGGTGGGGCTGTAACACTGTGGTGAGATCAAATACGCCGATCTCACCAGAGTTATTTAGAGCCTCCGAGGACAGGAAGAAGAATGGCTACCAAGGTCTGGATCCCTCGGGAGGTGAGTAAAAGCTCCCACTGCCCTCCATTGACTCTCAGCAGTCTTGGTAAAGACAGAACACGGACAAAGCAGGTTTCCGGAAGAGGGCATGGCTAACCAACAGAACCTGGATTGTATGACACAGGTTATCTGTTTTTAGATAGTTTTCCTTCTACTCTGTTATAACTTCTGCTGCCTATGCTGAGTTTTTATTTGCTATTGCTATGCTGTGGTTTTTATTTTTAAACCGGAGGTCCACTTTTAAGTAAAGCAAGAGAAGTTTCTGAGCTTCACAATTGGCTAACTTAGCCACCGACCACACTGGGAGCATGAGAAGTGTAAAGTATGCAAAGGTTGCAAATTATCGTAACAGCGCAAAATGGCGCAGGAAATTTGGGCGACGCCATAGGTCGTAATGTGAATTACGTATGTAGCGGTGCCCAGACAGTAATTTGGGCGCCATCAAAGGACAGCTCCTAAATTACTTTAAAATGGCATAATCCACTCGCCAGCAGTAGCTGGCAGCCAAATTCTGTCTTTCCACTAAATCCATGGCGGCCTAGCGAGGGAATATTTGCAGGAGCAGGGTGGGCCGTTTTTCGGCTTTGCCCTGCGCCAAAATTTCCCAGCACCCTTTTTGCAGGTATGCGCAAATTATTACCGTAAGAAACCACATTTTTTAAAGAAAACACTGTTTTAACACGCTAATTTCAACATACTGTAGCAGCTTCTGTTGCCCAGGCTATTGTAAGCCCTGCTTGAATCTTCCAGTTTGCAGCTAGCTGCTAGGCAATTGAAAAAAAAAATCACTGCATATGTCAAGCTGGCCATTAAATATGTAGAACACGTTCATTAAAGTGTTAGTGTACTTATTCCGAAGCATGCTTGAAATGTCTTAAAATGGTATCCTGATCAATAATGCAATATATTTGCATTTTCCCTCTCATTTAATAATACTGCCTTGTCAACTCCAATATGTTCAGTATAAGCCTCTAAGCCGTTATTCTGCACTTACACTGATAGTAAACTGGCAACAGTGTGTGCTTATCTCTGTTTAAAAAAATATACTTGTTAAACATTCTGCGCTGCTTTTATAGATGTGTTAGCGCTCTCGGTGCTCCCTCTTCCTGCAAAATTATACTAAACTAGTAGAAAGGCGCTAGACCTCAGCAGCGACCCCTGCATGTGCGCTGCCTGCACTCACTCACACCACCTCGCATGCTAAGTTGCCCCCCATCCGCTGTCTAAAGTCCTTTCACGTGCTGCAGATGCGCACCAGACAATGGGACACAGGCTCCCTAAACATGCACGTGTCATATTTGTTCTTGTTGCCGCACTATCAGTGCACAAGCGCTTTTGCAGCTTAGCTTCATATGCAGAGCACCACACATACATACAAAGTTTTCTTATGGGCTTTTTGTAAATTGAGATTTTTTTTTTTTTTTTGGTCTTCTGCCTGTTTTCCCCAAAAATTTCAAAAGTATTTGTGCTATGTATTAAAATTCACACAAACGCAATTCAACTACTGAGTAATGGTGACACAGCCACTAAACCCCAATGTTCCTTACAGAGGCGCTCACATGCTTTATGGACCTGAACCAGTTTTATATGCTCCTGTACTTCCTGATGAAGCGGGACTGTTGACCGTGAAACGCGTTGCGATTTTATGGAGCTGTGAATAAATTGTATATTTTTTACTCTGCATTTGAGTATATGTCCACTACCAGAGGGAGGTAAGTCCACCTCGACTTCCCTCTTTTTATCATTTTTAGAACATTGTTTTACTCTGCTTGGCGCCTCTGTTCGTACATATTACAGCACGATTAAGTCCACCCCTGGTGGAGGGGTTCTTTCCCCATTTTCCTATCTACAGAGAGCGACTTTTATACCTGAGTGGGGTCAGGTACAAATACTCCCCACCTGCCTGTCAAGTGGTTACCTGATGGTAACCCACCTTTGTGAGTATAAGAACCTTTGACATTACATTATATATTGAGCTTACCAGACAATATTGCACTATTGGGCTCTTGGTGTCCTCTGTTTTGTTTTTACAAATGTTCCTCCAACATCCAAAAATAAAACATTATTTTCTTCCTTGCTGCAACCCCCCCCCCCCCCCCCCCCATTGGTTGATGTTTTCAGCCTTGTGAGTTATATTTATCGTCCAAATGTATTTTAAGTTTGCTGGGCGGAAGAAGCACTTGTGTTTGGGAAAATGGTTCTCAGGTGCTCACGGATCTGAGACAGATCTAACAGATTTATAGTTTGGGTTTTTTTACTTTTACTATTTTTTTGAGTGTTTTTATCATGTTTGGTAAATGTTGAAAGCATAATGTTGAAATGCAATCTGATTAACCACGTTTCAGATAAATATATGTTTAGATTTATGCACACGGCAGTATCCAATTGCGCCCTGTCTGTCAAAATAAACTGCTCAAAAATAATGAATGGAACACTTTTTAATCAGAATATGGCATGAAACTTCTGGCATATTGATCTGGCCAGTCAAAGAGCAGAGGGGGTCTTTTAATCAATTTCAGCTGCTTTGATGTTAATAAAAATAACAACAGGTACACTAGAGTGGCAACAATGAGACAACCAGCAAAACAGGAATGGTTTAACCTCCTGGGCATTACGCCGCTCAGGAGGTTTTGCTAGCCTGAGTCTGCCCCACTAAAATGAAAGGTTATCTGGCTGTATAAGATAATAGCTAGCACTAGGCGATTGCCTCCGATTCCCCCGATCAGCCCGCTTATACTTTACCCAGCCAGGATCCAGCGATCGCCGCAGCCACTGTGTTGGGAAAGTGGCAGTTAGACAACTGTATCAGATCTGTCGAAAAGAAAGCCCCCCATAAGAAGAAGCATGAATAAGCTCGAAAGTTATTTCACTGGGTATAGTGCCAGATAAAGTGTTGGGCAAAATCTATAATTTTTTTAGGTACTAGCAAAATGGTTGATCCACTACAAAGCAGGGCCAGTTTGGAAAAAGAACTTGGTTCTAAGGCCAAGGAGATAAATTGGTGTCAGGTTTTCAGGGATATGTGGTTCCCCGCTAGCACCAATGTTCAGCTAACTTAGTTTAAACTGGAGTCCAGATGGTACCGCATCCCACAGAAAACTGCAGATCAGGGGATCTGGATCGGCAGAGGTTGTTGGAGATGCGGCACTCCAAACCCATCCTATATACATTGGTTCTGGAGTTGCAAAAAGATTGCTCCTTTCTGGTCAGAACTGGAATCTTTTATCAAAAGTATTATGGACTCCCAGTTCGTTATGGATGAAGTTGTGGCCCTTTTTGGGCAGTCTAGAAGATCTGTGGACTCGGTTCTAACTCTATCCCTTTATATTTTCTCTCTATTAGCTAGAAAATTAATTGGGGATAAGTGGAGAGACAGTTCACCTCTCATTTTGCTGGAATAGAGACTGAAGACTACACAGGGGCATAGCAATAGGGGATGCAGAGGTTGCGACCGCATCGGGGCCCCATAGTGCCCTCCCTCAACTACAGTATTAGCTCTCTATTGGTCCTGTGCTCATAATAATCACTTCTATACATACTTTGAACAGTGGTAATCATTAGCAAACTGTTCCCCATCCCCTTCTTGCACCTCTGACACTGTAGTTGCCATTGGCAGGTTTTGGTGTGCTGTATCAATTGTTAGGTATAGAGTGATTGGGCGCCCCATTGTAAAACTTGCATCGGGGCCCACAGCTCCTTAGCTATGCCACTGAGACTACATATTTTCTTAGTATAGAGGCTGGTGGGGATCAAACCTCAATAATGATGCAGTCAGATTCTTTCTTCTCTATACTTGATTCTTCTCTTTTCCTGGATGCTTTCTACTGAATCTATGGGACAATGATGCAAACATATGCCCAGGGACACAGGAGCATGACTGTGAAGTCAGTTTATTTCTAGTCCGGGCCTAGATCAAGGCTGAGGCCCCCCCGCCCCCCCCCCCCCCCCCCCAAAAAAAAAATAGGTAGGTGAAATGTCCTAAGTCAGATTATATGACTTCCCTGAATAGGTGATTTTTCTGTCTACATTTGGAAATCTTGAGTGGTGGTGAGTGGAATGTGGAATGAGTTACAGAGGAGAAGACACGTGTGTGCGAAGTCCTGAACACCGCTGTGAGAGGCAGTGATTACAGTGGATGAGTGGGGAAGTTCATTTCCAGTGCAGAGAATTACATATAGGGTGATATTGGGGTATATGTTCAGCAGTGTACATTACAGAGAGCTGTGGAATGTCACACACAGAGAAATGCAATAGTGCTATCAGAATACAGTGACATAATAATGCACTGGAGTGGTTCTGTGCCTGCAACTTAATGTAGCAACAGCAGTAGTGTGCACACAGCTCTGGGTGTCAGTGGGCTGTGGAGTGTCACACACACACACAAAAAAAAAACACAGCAAGTAAGGAACAAGAACACAGGCCTAGCTAATACTTCCCCTTACTATCTACAGCAAGTCTGACCCTACTCTCACTAACAGTCAGCAGCCAGCAGAGAATGAATCCAATATGGCCATTGGCCACTGCAACTGCTTTTTAATAGGGGGGGGGGGGGGTCCAGGCAGAGCAGGGACAAGGTCCTCCAGCACCCAAGGCTGAGACACCAAAGTGCGCCCCTCCATCCCTCCCACCCCAGCTGTCACACACTGATTGCTATTAGACTAAGACCTCCCCAACCTCCCCAACACCTTAATATCTAGTTATCTGGCTTGCAGTCACTGCTATGTATCCCCTTTTCTTATTTATTTCTGCTTCATACACAATTAGAAATGACAGCTGAATGAATTGTGCGCCCCCTCTTACACTGCGCCCTGAGGCTGGAGCCTCTTCAGCCTATGCCTCGGCCCGGCCCTGGGTCCAGGAGGGGGTGCTAGCTGATTGGCTGCCCTGTGTCTGCTGACTGTGAGGTAAGGGGTCAAAGTTTGGCTCCATGATGATGTATAGGGGCGGGTCTAGCCATATGTTCGCAGTTGGAGGGGAACGCGAACAGCGGAAATTCGCCGGATACTGTCTGCCGGCGAACTGTTCGGGCCATCTCTATACAGAATAGGATGAAGGCAGGGATGGTCGGAAATGCAAATTTCCGATTTCGCAGTAAATCCGCATTCCGCCATTGCCAATTACCGATTCCGCTTTCCGGTACCAATTTCCGCATTCCAATGCGGAATTTCCACCGGAAATCGCGGAAATTCCGCCCGACTTTAACCGATTAATCGATTTTCTCAAAAACTATAAGGTCTTTTTGAAAACTTTTTTTGCATCTTGTTCAGAAGACTCTGTTTAACAAACCCTGAAAATTTGGTGTTTCTAGGACTTACGGGGGCTTTGCTATTAACCACTAAAGTCGGCGGATTTTTACTGTAATATAAATGCAGAAAATAGGCAGATGCAGTTTTTCTGCATTTTATTTTACAGTAAAAATCTGCCGACTTTAGCGGTTAATAGCAAAGCCCCCGTAAGTCCTAGAAACGCAAAATTTTCAGGGTTTATTAAACTGAATCTTGTGAACAAGATGCAAAAAAAAGTTTTCAAAAAGACCTTCTAGTTTTTGAGAAAATCGATGTTAAATTCGGGCAGAATTTCCGCGATTTCCGGCGGAAATCCGCCTAACACACTTGCATTACTGATTTTTTGCATTCCGATGCAGAAATGCAATTTCCGATCGGAATTTCGGAAATTGCATTTCCGCGGAATCCGAATGAGCATCCCTAGATGAAGGTCTGCACAGCAGTATTTTCGTGACTTTTGCAAGAGAAGGGCAAATGCAGGAAACAGTTTTGTAGTTGAAGCAGATAGGAGGTGGTTAGTTTATGAATGTGAGGTTTGACGGAGAGAACAGAAACAGTGATACCTAGACAAAGAACATGAGGAAATAAGGCTACTGGTGTGTCGTTAATATTGATTATTATTTCTAGAAGAGGAATAAATTCACAATGTGGGAAAATCACAAGTTCAGTTCTTGTACTTGTTGCGTTTCGGAAACCGGACATGAAAACGGAGATGGTATTGATGTAGTTGGGAAGTGAGATGTTAAAGAGTAACTGTTAGCCCCAAAATGGAAATTTAAATCTCTATAGTAATGTTTGATTTACTATTTAAGTGAGCCAAAAAGGCAATGCAGAAGTTAAAAATCAATCTAATTTTTTTACTATGTAGCCTTTTCCCCAAGCTCCGGACGCAAAGCCGCATATCAGATACTGCTTAACATGCAGAGCATGCCTATGTCTGCCCGACCCCCCTCTCCCCCCCAGGACCAGGTGCCGATATATTCTCACCACCAAACAGCTGACCGCTCTGACACGGAGAGAGAGCGGGAGCACTTCCAGCGCCGCCACCGCACAGCAGCCGCCGCCGAGTCACATGTGAGAGAATCACGAGCAGGAGAGAGATGCACGGCGGCGGCTGCTCTGCGGTGGCGGCGCTGGAAGTGCTCCCGCTCTCTCTCTGTGTCAGAGCGGTCAGCTGTTTGGTGGTGAGAATATATCGACACCTGGTCCTGGGGGGGAGAGGGGGGTCGGGCAGACATAGGCATGCTCTGCATGCTAAGCAGTATCAGATATGCGGCTTTGCGTCCAGAGCTTGGGGAAAAGGCTACATAGTAAAAAAATTAGATTGATTTTTAACTTCTGCATTGCCTTTTTGGCTCACTTAAATAGTAAATAAAACATTACTATAAAGATTTAAATTTCCATTTTGGAGCTAACAGTTACTCTTTAAAGAAAAGCAATCAGAAGCTGAGAGGTAGATTTGGGTGTCATCAGCATACAGTATATATAGCAGTGGACACCAAAATAACTAATTAGAGGTTCTAGAGCAGAGAGAGTTATAGATAGAGAAGAGAGAGAGAGGGAATAAGGAATGAGCCTTGAGGTACTCCAACTAGGAGTTGATGATGGGAGGCGAGGGTATGGAAGTGGCAAGTGGGAAACCCTAAATGTCTTTTCAGAAAAGCAGATGGAGAGCCAAGAGAATGCAAGACTCTGGATATCTAAAGAGGGCTGAATGTGTAGTTGAGAGTTATGAACAGTGCTGAATGCATAATGCATGGCAGTAACTAGCCAATTTAGTGAGGGCAGTGGAGTGGATAGGATGGACATGAGACTAAAATGTATCAAATAGAGAGTTAGTTTCTCAACCAGAATCCTTTGGAACCCGTTCAGTAAGAACTCCCCAAAGAGAAGGAACAGGAGCCATGTGAAGGGGGGGCGAGGAGTGTGGAGTAGAAATTAATATGCTTGAATTCAGAATTAGAAGAGTTATGCTACATTTGGATGAAGAAAACTACCTATTTTGCACCATGCCCACCATAGGAGTTATTCCTGGTTTTCAGGCATTTTAAAAGTTTTGTTTACACCAAGAAAGAGACTTATGCAAGAGTGTTGGTTTGGTACTTGGAAAATGCTATATTAGGTTGGGGAAACCACAGAATATTTCAGATGTTAAGATAGATTTGGGAGGAGAGGGAATAGTACAGTATTTAGTACCATGGGTCAATTTTGAGAGGTATAATATTTTACACCAAGGACGTGTTATGTTACATCTTCTAGAGGAATTATTTAAATGACTCAGGTGGTGTGGCGTAAGAGTACTTTGCTGTATTTTCAAAAGAGATCATATTTTGCAGCCGGATGCACGTTTACATACCCATTACCAATGCCTGTGACCCCCCCAGACCCCAATTACCACCTGGTCAACTGTATGGACCTCTTCTGCACTGCAGCTGAGGGGCTTACTGTACTCTATGGAGCTCACTGTACTCTGGCAATGTTACATGACATGCAGCAGGTGCATACGGAGCAGAGGCAGGACAAGGTCCTCCAGCACCCAAGGCTGAGACACCAAAGCGCACCCCTCTATCCCTCCCACCTAGTCATCACACACTGATTAATATTAGACGAACAGGTTCCCCAGGGCCCACAACCTCCCCCAACCCCCCACCACACACACACCTTAATCTCTAGTTATCTTGCAGTCACTGCCATGTATCCCCTTTTCTTATTTCTCTCTGCTTCAAACACAATAGTGGAATGATAGCTGTGTGAGCTGTGTTCCCCCTTCCACACTGCGCCCTGAGGCTAGAGCCTCACTCACCTCTGCCTCGGCCCGGTCGTGCTACGGAGAGATGCTGCCGCACAGTAATAGGCTGCAGTACTGAAGAGAAAAGGTCCCATCGATGAACCAAGCAATTGTGCTGCACTGTGGCTACTCTGCATAACTTGTCACCAGCATTGCCACCTCAAATTTCCCATCTGAATCAAATGATTCAGGTGGCTTCATGGTACTGCCGGCCCTGGATAGTTTATAGCACCAAGGTGTATTAAGTTAAGTTCATCTGCAGAAAAATGTGCTGAAAATACATGGTACCAAGCTGAGAGCTGAAATTACCAGAGATATTTTATGGATGCTACCAAGCCTGATAACTGATAAATTATCAATGATCATTGTGCATTTATAGATATTTTGTTACGGGTGTATTTCGGGGTAATACGATTGAACACTGTCTACTGTCACGACAACCATTCCTGATGTAGAACACGACAAAGCGAATGAAAAAAGCACAGAACATGTTTGGTGTGGGAGACAATTATCTTTATTTGAGGAGTTAGGCATGAGTGACAACGCGCTTCTCCCGGGAAAGCCATCAGGAACCGGCTGGAGCTGCAGAGGGAAAATTGTCGCATTTTGTCTGCAGCAAATTGTCAAGATTGCTTTAGGAAGGATGATCTTAGCCTGGAATATCTATAACTACATATCACAAAAGGCAATTGTTGCACTAGAGAAAGTTAATATTGATTTATAACCCGCATTAGTCAACATTCCATCCTCATTGCAGCCTCTCCTCAGGCACTGTGTTGCCGGAGCGACGTAGGTTAACCGTGTTCTGCCATACATGACATGTCTGCCTCCACTCCCGGTACACCTCCTTTAGGATTGTTGTCTAGCATGATGCCTTTTGTATTAGAAGTCCCATCTAGCATCATTACCTGTTATTGTCCCCTGACGCTGGATCATGCACGCCTGAGCGGCCATGTCACCCTGGTGTATTTTCACGCATTACTAGAAAATACTCGACTGTTAATGTCTTAAAGATGGTTACGGTTCAGAAGTTCCATAAATACATCTAACTAAGAAGTGTGGGAGATGCAAACGACGGAGGGAGAGGAGAGGGAGAGGGGAGAGACGGGGGGAGAGAAATGATTAAAAAAAAGATGGAATAGAGGGTTGTGTGGAGAAAACTGACCAACCAAGAGGAGAAACAGAAGGAGGAAGAGGAATAATGAGAGGATTATGGGAAAATGAGTGTTCATGACCATAAAGCAGACCTGGACTCTTGCACAGGACAGAAGGAAAACCTAGAAAAATGCACCCTCTGTTATTTAGAGAAGTTTAGCCTATCTGATGCCCTCTCATCTGTGACTAATCACAACTGTAATTTGATCTCTCAGCTGTTTCTGCTCTGGAATCTCTGCTGCCTCTGCAGAGCAGCTAATTTGTAAACACAGGATGTTAACCCTATGTCTGTTTGCATGACAGCAGGAATTAGACACTGCATATTTATTGCAGGATTGGTGTCAGCTGTAACAAAGAAATGTTTTTCTTTAAAGGTTATTATGCTGTTGCTTATCTTTTACAGCAGAGAGGAAGTTCTGGGTTCAAGCCCACTTTAACGTCTAGACCAGTGTTTCTCAACATTTTATTGGTATGTACCCCTTTTAAAACCCTGTACTCACCAAGTATTCCCTAGCATAGTAATCATTACTACAAGTACCCCTTGACAAATATCAAAAATAATATATATATATTAATCGGATTCGTAGTACATAATTGGTTTGAAACAATTTCCAAGCATTTACTATTGCTTTTAATGAACTAAAATACTAATTTGGTGTTATTTAAATAAGATATATCATTTTCTAAAACTCTAAATAGTTTATTCTTGGTTAAAGGGACACTACAGAGAAAACTGTAAATTGTTAAATATGTGCAAACATATACAAATAAGAAGTACATTTTTTCCAGAGTAAAATGAGCGATAAGGCTACTTTTCCACCAAGACGTTGAGTTTTAGGGGACGTTATGGTCGCATAGCGTGCCCCTAACGCAACGCATGGTGGTGTTGAAGTTGGACGTCAGATTGAGCTGCTTTATGCGGCTCTCAAAGCAGCCGCTCCAGGTTAGTGATAAGAAGTCTGGATCTTTTTAAGGATTCGGATCATTTAAATCAGATCATTGAAAAGATCCGGATCTTTAAACCAAATCATTTGAATCATTTTACTAGGAAAGCAGACTGGGGGTGAAATGCTTAGCAGGGCAGGACTTTCCCTGCACTGTACATTCTGTATGTTCCTGTTTCTTCCAGACAGACATCCACTGTGAACCGAATCTTTGATTGTGATGATCTGGATGATTCGACTCACAAAAAAGATCTGGATCAAATGAACGATTCGTTCATGATCCGGACAACACTACAGTCCCACCACGAGTCACCACAGTGCAGTGAATATTAATTAGCCATGTGGCTGGCCACGGAGGAGGAGGGGAGACCTCCTCCTCCAACATTACTGAGCATGTGCAAACAGTCTAACGTGGCTTAGCCCAGTATAACGTACAGCATGCAGCACTTTGTTTAAATATGCTGCGTTACTATGTAACGCAATGTGTGCACTGTGAACAGCACATTGATTTTACAGTGCTGTGAGTTAGGCTGCGTTACTGGCTGCTGTAACGTGGGACTTTAACGTTCCACTATGAAACCAGCCTAAATTACTTTTCTCCTATAATGCTGTCAGTTACAGTAGGTAGTAGAAATATGACTGAAGCGACAGGTTTTTGGACTAGTCCATCTCTTCATAGGGGATTCTCAGAAAGGCTTTTATTCTTTATAATGATATTCCCTAAAAAGGATTTAAACAATGATTCTGGCCAGCTTCCCTGCTCCCTACACAGTTTTTTGCCAGTTGGACAGAGCAACTGCCATTTACTAAGTGCTTTTGCAAATAAATATATCCCTGAGAATCCCCTATAAAGAGATGGACTAGTCCAAAACCTGTCACTTCTGTCAGATTTCTACTACTTACTGTACTGTGACAGCAACCTAGGAGAAAAGTAATTTATGGCTCATTTTACTCTGGAAAAAATGTACTTCTTATTTGTATATGTTTGCACATATTTTACATTTTACAGTTTTTCGCTATAGTGCCCCTTTAAGTATAAAAAGCCCGAGTACCCCCTGGAACCATCAGAAGTAACCCCTGGGGTACGCATACCACAGGTTGAGAACCTCTGTTCTAGAGATGACCGCCTCACGCCAATTGGCGTAAAGTCCTGGAGGCGAGTTTTGCAGGAGATCGCCGCGCATCTCCGCTTGCATGACGGAGCTCCAATCCATCATCAGCCTCCCAGTGGCAATTGCAGCTAGGAGACTGTTAGACGATGAAACCGCCATCTATTTACATTGTACAGCGCTGCGATCTACAGCAGCGCTTTACTGGGAACAGTCGTGTCACTTGGCTGCCCCTTGGGAAAGCACAAGAGCGATCGTCTCTCATAGACTGATGCCTATGATAGCCGGTCGCTGTCATTGGCTGGCTGGGGGAGGGAGGGAAAAATTGAAAAAAATAGGTACGGTAACTTTATTAAAAAATAAAATAAATAAATAAACATTGGGGGAGCGATCAGGGCCCACCAACATAAAGCGGGGTGGATTCACTTGCGTACTAAGTGATATGGCTGTGCAGCAAGCTTTGAAAATTGCAGTGCCCAAAATTGTATAAAATAGCCTGGTCACTAGGGGGGTATAAGCCTATGGTCCTGAAGTGGTCAATGCCTTGTACTGAACAGCTAATAATGCATTTGAGAAAGGGACTTAGTTGGACCCTCTGGTCCAAGGGCTCCGGTGCAGTCGCACCCTCTGCATCCCCTATTGCTATGCCACTGCCTGCACCCTCAATGCCTCACAGACAGGGAGGAGAGGACTGGGAGGGACAAGGCGAGAGGACACAAAACTGTTGGCACAAAGACAGGCAACATGACAAGCATATAAAAGCAGGCCTGAGGGGAGAGGAAAAAAGCAGCATTATTGTGCATTATCTGCGGGATTCCTTCCTGAGCGTACAAGCTGGCTGGTACATACATACAGCTCCAGGCTAGACATTAATGGGGACACACAGGTTTCTAAATACATATTCCTGCAAGTCTCACAAGCAGCTTGTTTTTTTTCTGTCTCCATATATTAGCCTCCCCCCTCCCCTCCTGCAATCTTATATACTGATCCCCCCACAGCCAGCCAGTGACTTTTTCTAATGCTAACCCTCCAAATAATGAATCCTACAAAATATCAAGTGACTCCGTGTGCAGATTCCGACAGTGAAATCACTCTGTATGCAGATAGTAACAAACAATGAGTGGCTCCCTGCAGAGACCTTGCCAGTCGTCAGCTGAGAGGTGGAACAGGCTCAATGTAAAGCTCAGAAAAAAACGACATTAACAATGCGGTATATGTTATCTGGGGACACAAAATGCCTGCCAGCCTCCACCATAAACACTGGAATACATTCATAATGTTGTGTGGAATTCTGTGCTATGCAGATGTGGCTAAGACTAAGGCTAACTCCCATAATCCTCTAGGGCGGGGTATGGTGACCTCCAGTAAGGGGCGTAACTAGAGGGGAGTGGCAGGGGGACCCAGAGCTGGAGGGGGGGGGCAACTACTAACCTTCTCTTCCTCTAATACAGAGAACTATACTCAAGGTCGTAACTAGACTTAATAGGATTCCACTGCAAATATGAGGGTCACGTGATTGGGAGCTGGCGAATGGCAGCAGAGAGTGTTCTGCTGTGAAGTTCTGCTGCATCTGGAAGAAAAATTTACAGTCGCTCCCGTTACTCTGCATGGCAGGAAGAGGTGGCAGGGATGTTTTTTGTGAGCGAACGGGGAGGTTTTTTTTTGCTAATTGGCTGCACTTGCGTTTGAGGAGATGAGGATGAGAGGTCCCCAAGGCCTCTGGGCCCCCCTGCAATGGCAGGGGTGATTGCAACGCCCATGGACAGGGACCTCAGGAATCCCAGTGATGTCCAGCAGGGAGTATATAGACAGGAAGTCCAGGTGTCACTGGGCAAGGGGGGGGGTGCTATGCATATGCCCCTATCCACACACTCTGCCGCAAGGTCATATGATTAACATTTTGTGCCTTACGGTGCAATGCGACGGGGCGGGGCATCGCTCTGCAAGCGCACAGGCCAGGTGTAAAACCAGCCTTGATGTACACCGCACATTGTGAAGGGGATAACGGTTCTGAGGTCTGCGTGATTGTGAGGAGGGGAGGAAAGCCTGGGAAAAGCTCCACAGGCTTCTTTGGCTACTGTGATCGGAACAAGGAATAATAACAGATATCATGCTAGTACAAAATAAGTCCAGATCACAGATTCTGCAGTCCGCTACGAAGTCTTATCACAAATAGAAACACGGAAATAAAAATGGAGACAATGAGAGGTAAAACAAATACTAATAGCATAGATGATCTTATATCAAACCTTACGATTCCTCTACTTCATTATTCAGATTTTAGTGATATTAGAAATGTGTGTGTGAGGATAGTGATTTTGACAGACCTCATCAAACGCCCAGGCTTGTGGCCAAAAGTGCATTAGCTCTGGCTACAAGCCCACAACGTAGCTTTGTTACAAATTTTACTTCTCCTCTAAACTGGCTTAAGGCCCCAGTTCAGACCGGTGTATTTTTGAATACATATTGTGTAGAATAAATCATAATCTGCAATGTACATCATTTTGTGTATTACACGTAAACCTCGTCTGACATCCTTATTTTTGTTTTATTTACCTAGCTGGCTAAGTTTACAAAACTGCCTTGCCATGCTAAAAATAGATGCTACTTTCCTGAGAGAGCAGAAAGTCTGTGAGAAGTTCATTTCTCCCTATATCCAATTATCCTCACCAACATAAGGTAATTGGGGTGGGGCACCAGATAGTGTCTTCCTGTGAGCAGTGGCCACATGACTCCACCTGATGACCAATCTCAGGGGTCTGGTCCTGGGAAAAGAAGTGAGTGGACTCACTTGGAGAACCCCTGCGCCGCGCGTAGAAGAATGGGCGTGGCCAAGCACACCGTGGGCGTGGTCATGAGTGGGGCCAAATATACATGACCTTAGCAGTGATGTTAAAGGAAGCCGAGGAAGTTTGAGCTCTGCCGTAGTGTATCCCCCAAAAATAGATGTAATCTAACAGCATTTCACCAAAAAGACACATAATCTGGTAGAAGTTCCTCCAAAATACAGATAATATGGAAGTGGTTCCCCGAAAATAGACAATGGCCTCGATTCATAAAGCATTTCCGCATGAGGAAATGCAGAAAGCCGCTCGCTTTACCGACCACACAGCAAAATATGTATTCATAAAGGCTTTTTCCGCATGAAAAGCCGACATCCACGAGCAGAGTGATCAATCACCGCCTTGCGCGGTGATTATCACAGCAAAAGTAACAAATGTCAATTCATAAAGATTAGAGGTAGCGGTATGCGGACGGGTATTACCGCTACCTCTGATGTGGCGAGAAGCGTGCGGAATCCGTTGCAGTGAATGGGACAGACCTCCCAAGCAGCTGCAGAGAGAACACCGCACGGAGGGATTCCGCCTGCTTCTCCTGTTTCCGCATGCGTAGAACAGCCTAACGCCTGCCTACAGCGGAGTATCTCCGCACGCCTGTCACAACTAGCTAAATTTTTATGAATTACCTCCCTGAAGGCGGAAATACCGACAGCGGTGTTTCCCCGCTCGACTTTCCCCGCTCGCAGGCACTTTTATGAATCGAGGCCAATGTGGCAGCAGCAGATCCACCAACATACACATCATTTGGAATCAGTTCCCCAAAATACGCTAAACCTGGCAGCGGATCACCCAAAAAACACGTAACACCCAAAGGACATATAATCTGGCAGTAGTGGTCCCCCAAACATACACAATCTGGCAGCAGTTCCCCAAAATACACGTAATCTGGCAGCAGACGTTCCCCTAACATACACATAATCTGGCAGCTGTTCCCCAAAATACATAACAGCGGTTCCACAAAAATGCAGATAATCTGACAGCAGTTCCCCCAAAATAGGTACCCCCAAGTAGCCAGGTCTATAGGTTTCCCCAGTATAAGTAGACAGTAGTCCCCTGTCCTGGGCCGCCCGGTTTAAGCAACAATGGGGCCCCAGGGCAAAATAAACCAGGGGGGGCCCCCAATAGATACCCCGGAACAATAATCGGCATGAAGGGACCTTTTTTGCAGCTGGTATAGTCAGGGTGTGAAGCCCCAATCGGTCGGAGCTCCACATTCGGGCTACCCCAGCCTGCATGGGGGTCAAGGGGTTAAAAAGTTTCAGGAGGGGGGACCCCACATAATTTAAAAAAAAAATTCCCACACTCTAAACATAAAAAAAAAATGGGAAAATAGGAAAAAATGCCAGGGATCTTCATACAGCCATATTGCGGCTGTATAGCGATCCCTGGCCAAAGCGCTGCGTATGGACCCCCAGGAAACCCCGTCAGGAAATTTATTGCTCTTTCTTTTGATGCATGTAAAATTGCACTACCGTTAGGTTTGCTACTAAAAGAGACATTTACCGCATTTAAAAGTATACATTTTTCCTTCGAAACTTTAAAGTCGATTTTCTCAAAAACTATTAGGTCTTTTTGAAAAATAGTTTTTTCCTCTTATTCCCAATGATCTCCTTAACATATCCTGCAAATTTAGGGTTTCTAGCATTTAAGGTGGATTTGCTATTAACCATTAAAGTCGGCAGGTTTTTAAATGTGTATTTTTTTTTCCTTTGAAACTTTAAAAGCGATTTTGTCAAAAACTATAAGGTCGATTTTAATTTTTTTTCCCGCTGTAGCCACTGGGGGCCCCTACAAGCTCTGGGGCCCTGGGGCAATTTCCCCCTTTGCCTCTATGGTAGCGCCGGCCCTGCCAGTATATGTAGCCAGAGGTATAGTTGCCTAGTATATGTAGCCAGGGGTATATGTGCCCAGTATATGTAGCCAGGGGTATATGTGCCCAGTATATGTAGCTAGAGGTATATGTGCCCAGTATATGTAGGCAGGGGTATATGTGCCCAGTATATATAGCCAGGGGTATATGTGCCCAGTATATATAGTCAGGAGTATATGTGCCCAGTATATATAGTCAGGGGTATTTGTGCCCAGTATATATAGGCATGGGTATATGTGCCCAGTATATATAGCCAGTGGGATATGTGCCCAGTATATATAGCCAGTGGGATATGTGCCCAGTATATATAGGCAGAGGTATATGTGCCCAGTATATGTAGCCAGTGGGATATGTGCCCAGTATATGTAGGCAGGGGTATATGTCCCCAGTATATGTAGTCACGGGTATATGTCCCCAGTATATGTAGTCACGGGTATATGTCCCCAGTATATGTAGGCAGGGGTATATGTGCCCAGTATATGTAGGCAGGGGTATATGTGCCCAGTATATGTAGGCAGGGGTATATGTCATCAGTATATGTAGGCAGGGGTATATGTCCCCAGTATATGTAGGCAGGGGTATATGTGCCCAGTATATGTAGGCAGGGGGTATATGTGCCCAGTATATGTAGCCAGGGGTATATGTGCCCAGTATATGTAGCCAGGGGTATATGTGCCCAGCATATGTAGGCAGGGGTATATGTGCCTAGTATATGTAGGCAGGGGTATATGTCCCCAGTATATGTAGGCAGGGGTATATGTCCCCAGTATATGTAGGCAGGGGTATATGTGCCCAATATATGTAGTCAGGGGTATATGTGCCCAGTATATGTAGGCAGGGGGTATATGTGCCCAGTATATGTAGCCAGGGGTATATGTGCCCAGTATGTGTAGCCAGGGGTATATGTGCCCAGTATATGTAGCCAGGGGTATATGTGCCCAGTATATGTAGCCAGGGGTATATGTGCCCAGTATATGTAGTCAGAGGTATATGTGCCCAGTATATGTAGGCAGGGGTATATGTGCCTAGTGTATGTAGGCAGGGGTATATGTCCCCAGTATATGTAGGCAGGGGTATATGTGCCCAGTATATGTAGCCAGGGGTATATGTGCCCAGTATATGTAGCCAGGGGTATATGTGCCCAGTATATGTAGCCAGGGGTATATGTGCCCAGTATATGTAGCCAGGGGTATATGTGTCTAGTATATGTAGGCAGCGGTATATGTCCCGAGTATATGTAGGCAGGGGTATATGTGCCCAGTATATGTAGCCAGGGGTATATGTGCCCAGTATATGTAGCCAGGGTTATATGTGCCCAGTATATGTAGGCAGGGGTATATGTCCCCAGTATATGTAGGCAGGGGTATATGTCCCCAGTATATGTAGGCAGGGGGGTATATGTGCCCAGTATATGTAGCCAGGGGTATATGTGCCCAGTATATGTAGCCAGGGGTATATGTGCCCAGTATATGTAGTCAGGGGTATATGTGCCCAGTATATGTAGGCAGGGGTATATGTGCCTAGTATATGTAGGCAGGGGTATATGTGCCCAATATATGTAGTCAAGGGTATATGTGCCCAGTATATGTAGGCAGGGGGTATATGTGCCCAGTATATGTAGGCAGGGGGTATATGTGCCCAGTATATGTAGCCAGGGGTATATGTGCCCAGTATATGTAGCCAGGGGTATGTGTGCCCAGTATATGTAGCCAGGGGTATATGTGCCCAGTATATGTAGCCAGGGGTATATGTGCCAAGTATATGTAGCTAGGGGTATATGTGCCCAGCATATGTAGTCAGAGGTATATGTGCCCAGTATATGTAGGCAGGGGTATATGTGCCTAGTGTATGTAGGCAGGGGTATATGTGCCCAGCATATGTAGCCAGGGGTATATGTGCCCAGTATATGTAGCTAGGGGTATATGTGCCCAGTATATGTAGCCAGGGGTATATGTGCCCAGTATTTGTAGCCAGGGGTATATGTGTCCAGTATATGTAGGCAGCGGTATATGTCCCGAGTATATGTAGGCAGGGGTATATGTGCCCAGTATATGTAGCCAGGGGTATAGGTGCCCAGTATATGTAGACAGGGGTATATGTGCCCAGTATATGTAGGCAGGGGTATATGTGCCCAGGTAGCCAGGTGTGCCCCCAGCAGGAGGGGAGCAGCGCAGAGAAGGCGAGCTATGGGGACAGCGGGGAAGGGCGGACATCCCCCCCCCCTTCCCTCACCTTCGTGCTCCCCTTACTGCTCCCCTTCCTGCCTCTCCCCTCTGGTGTTTTGAAATGTCGGCCCGGCGGCTAAAGTGGGCGGAGACTTACCGCGTTCCAGTCGCAAGGGACGCTCCGCTCTGTGTGCGGCTAGTCTGGTCTTCTAGCCGCACACAGAGCGGAGCGTCCCTTGCGGTTGGAAGAAGGCGGAAAGTCTCCGCCCACTTTAGCCGCCGGGCCCGACATTTCAAAACACCGGAGGGGAGAGGCAGGAAGGGGAGCACGAAGGTGAGGGAAGGGGGGGGGAGATGTCCGCCCTTCCCCGCTGCCCCCATAGCTCGCCTTCTCTGCACTGCTCCCCTCCACACAAGCCAGAGTGAACGGCGTCCACGCTGAATAAAAAGTGGGTGGACGCCGTTCATCCGCGTCCACGCAGGACTCGACCCCTGACCAATCTCCTCTCTCTTATGGGCCAATATGCAATTAACTTTTTCTCCTAGGTGATATTTTTAAACTTGTCAATAAAATGTCTTTTAAAGGAGTGGTCCAAGCTAGTGGAAAAAAAAAAGATCCACTTACCTGGGGCTTCCTTGAGCCCGTGGCAGCCGTCCTGTGCCCTCACCGCAGCTCCGGTGGCTCCCGGTCTTCTCTGCTGGCGCAGCCAACCTTGCCAGGTCTGGTTACGGGTCGGCTTCTTCTGCGCTCCACCCCGCGGGTCACATCTCTCCGACGACATCAGAATGGTACTGCACAGGCGCAGTATCATCCTGATGACGTTGGAGGGACCTTGTACCCGCGCGGTGGAGGGCAAAAGAAGCCAACCCCGAACCCGACCTAGCGAGGTCAGCTGCGTCAGCGGAGAAGACCGGAAGCCACCGGAGCTGCGGTGAGGGCACAGGACGGCTTCCACGGGCTGGAGGAAGCCCCAGGTAAGTGGATCTTTTTTTCACTAGCTTGGATGTTTTACTTTAAACCACCAGCAAGCAAGAAAATACTCAAAATAATTTTGATAGTACTTTTCCACCTACTTTTTGGATTACAAAATGCTGAAAATCTTTTTTAAAAAGACGTTGAAAATGTATCTTCTAGAACAGGGGTCCCCAAACTTTTTTGGTCAAGGGTCGGGTCAACATACTTGACATGCCCAGAGGAGAACTCCCAGCAGCATCCATTCAGTCATGTGGCACCCGAAGAACGTCTTTGTGCACCAGACAGCGAAGCATAACCAGGTGACAACCTGCCGTTCAATCAACCATTTCTGCTGCCCGGACGTGAAGCTCACGTCCGGGCGGCTGCTCTGCTGCGGTGCCGCGCTGTGGCCCGATCGCGGGCGCGCCCCGTGCTGTCCCCTGGTTGCCCTGGGATCAGTGAACGAGAACATGGTTCCCGATCACCGATCCGTGTCCCCAGCAGAAAAACCGAAGCGCTCTTACAAGAGGCTTCAGTCTTTCTGCACGTAAAATTTTCCACGACCCCCTTGTGCTTCCGGTTAGTGAGAAGCACAAGGAGAAAAAAAATCAAGGTGGCCATCTTGTGGCCAAATAGTAAAACTACATCTACATATTTTTTACTTTACAATTTACACATATAACAACATTAAAAATTAACTGTTTATTTCCCACACCAAAATATTACGCAAATTAAATTTTTAACCACTTTACCCCCGGCGGTACGAATTTCTCCGTCCCTTTTTTCCCTCCTAAAAAACCAGGGACGGAGAAATCCGTACCTTCCGCGCTCCCGCCGTTGTCCGCGCTACCGCCGCTCGTGCGCGCGCACCCGCCGCTCGTGCACGCCGCCGCCCGCTTGCCCGGAGATCAATGAACGGGAAAATCCATTCCCGTTCGTTGATCTAGGCCCCCGCAATGACCTGCTGCTTCTTTCAGAAACAGCGCGATCATTGTGAGTCTCCCAGCCTCCTACTGCTTCCTGTAAGCGTCCTTCCGGTCGCTTACAGGTCGCATGTAAACATACTCACTGTGGCCATCTTGTGTCCAAATAGTAAACTACACCCTAATGCATTTTACACATACAAATAAATTGTTTTACATAATAAATTAACTCATTACCTCCCACACTTCCCAATTTTTTTTTGTTGTAATTTTTTTAAAAAAAAATATATACAATAAAAAAAAACATAAATAGTTACCTTAGGGACTGAATTTTTTAAATATTTATGTCAAGAGGGTATAACACTGTTACTTTATAAACTACAGGCTTGTAATTAGGGATGGACGCAAAACTGAAAAAAATGCACCTTTATTTCCAAATAAAATATTGGGGCCAAACATTGTGATAGGGACATAATTTAAACGGTTTTATAATCGGGAATAATGGGCAAATAAATTTCATGGGTTTTAATAACAGTAGCATGCATTATTTAAAAACTATAATGGCCGAAAACTGAAAATAATAATTTTTTCCCACATTTTTTCCTATTTTCCCCATTAAAACACATTTAGAATAAAATAATTCTTGGCATAATGTCCCACCTAAAGAAAGCCTAATTGGTGGCGGAAAAAACAAGATATAGTTCATTTCATTGCGATAAGTAATAATAAAGTTATAGACGAATGAATGGACGGAGCGCTGAAAGGTGAAAATTGCTCTGGTGGTCAGGGGGTAAAACCCCTCAGTGGTGAAGTGGTTAATGGAAAAAAAAATTACAATTAAAAAAAAAAAAAAGACAAATCG
This sequence comes from Hyperolius riggenbachi, assembly GCF_040937935.1. Classification (NCBI taxonomy): domain Eukaryota; kingdom Metazoa; phylum Chordata; class Amphibia; order Anura; family Hyperoliidae; genus Hyperolius; species Hyperolius riggenbachi. Next base: position 62,337,265 of record NC_090653.1, on the reverse strand, counting down.
TTACCTAAGGGTCTGAACTTTTTAAATATGAATTTGAAGGGGGTATACTACGAACATTTTTTAAATTATAGGCTTGTAAATAGTGATGGATGCAAAACAAAAAAAATGCACCTTTATTTCCAAATAAAATATTGGCGCCATACATTGTGATAGGGACAACATTTAAATGGTGTCATAACCGAGACAAACGGGCAAATAAAATACATAGCTTTTAATTATGGTAGCATGGATTATTTTAAAGCTATAATGGCCGGAAATTGAGAAATAATGAATTTTTTCCATTTTTTTCTTATTAATCCTGTTAAAATGCATTTATGAAAAAATAATTCTTAGCAAAGTGTACCACCCAAAGAAAGCCTAATTGGTGGCGGAATAAACAAGATATAGACCAATAAATGGTGATAAGTAGTGATAAAGTAGTTAGCGAATGAATGGGAGGTGAAAATTGCTCTGATGCATAAGGTGTAAAATCCCCGCGGGCTGAAATGGTTAAACAGCAGTGTCACCTGATGCAGAATTGTATTGTAAGCCAGCGAATTACTCCTCGCTGGCTTCTACAGTACGTGGATGGGTGGTGCCAGCACAGCTATTCTATATGTGGGCTGCCGATATTTAAAGGTGCAGTGGGCCACAACCATAAGTTATACATTTTGTGTGTGGAGGGCCAGTGAAAAAGCCTCGGGGGGGGGGGGGGGGGGTGCATTCGGCCCGCGGGCCGTAGTTTGAGGACCACTGTTCTAGAAAAAAACTCAAGTGAAAAAGTAAATTGCATATGGCCCAAGCTGCTGAGAAAATCTTTGAGACTAGCACTAGAGATGAGCAGGAACAATTTAGTGAAATGGGATGTCCGGAGGTGCGGACCACAGAAGAGAGGGTTAAATCCTCGCCTCTCGCAGTGCGTGCCACTCTCCATCTTTCTGTCACTTCCCCCTTCACAACTGAAAGTTTGGCCCCCCTATTTCTGCTCATTCTTAGCCAGCACTGCTACAGCTCAACAGGATCTTACCATATTCCTTCTCAGTTCCTCCCTGCTCAGTGTGAATTCACAAATCGCACATGCCCTGTAGGAGGAACAGCTGCCGCACATCTTCTTTCATTTATGCAAGACTCACTTCCTTTTACTGGGCATGAACGGATTGTTAATGTGTGCATGCCCAGTTCAATAGCGCTCATTCCTGTGTACTGGGCATGTGCAGTTTGCAAACTCAAGCATGCCCATTGCATATGCACACGTTCAAGTGACAGGGCTTCCGATCAACCAACTGCCAATAAAATGTATCCAGAAGACTGTGGAGGTAAGTGTGCGGGAGGGGTATTGGAACCCACAGACACTATTATCAGGTATGGAAACACTGCCCAACAGTTAGATTTTTTTTTTCAGTTCAGGCACCCCTTAAAGCGAACCTTAAGTCAAGTAAAAAAATGAGATTTACTCACCTGGGGCTTCCCTCAGCCCCCAGCAGCCGATCGGTGCCCTCGCAGCTCCGCTCTGATGTCCCAGGACCCGCCGGCGAGCACTTCCGGTTTGGCCGTCACCGCCCGACAGGCATGGGAACGCGAGTGATTGTTCGCGTTCCCAGCCTGTATATCGCCCCCTATGCTGTTATTGCGACCTCCTGGCCGCAATAGCAGCATAGGGGGCGATCGGCTGCTGTGGGCTGAGGGAAGCCCCAGGTGAGTAAATCTCATTTTTTTTACTTGACTTAAGGTTCGCTTTAATACCTAAAAAAAGCATTTTGTTTTTTTACAGTTTACATATTTGTTTTTTTACAGTTTACATATTTACATAGCGTCCAGGGGTGTAACTAAACCTAATAGGGCCCCCTGCAAAAATGATAGAGAATGTGTCAACCTTGGTCAGGGCCAGATTTGGACATTTTACTACCCAAGGTCACTGTCACCAAACCTGCACCCCCCCCCAACTGCCCTGTCCTGTGAACCACCCATCCTGTGTGCTCCCCCATCCCATTTATTTCCCTGGTTTCCCATTCTGTATTGTGCTTGGGAGGTGCTCCACTGCTTTCCCCGTGGAAGCAGGGCGGCCACAAACTGGGTTTGTGACTGCTGTGGTTTACATTTTTGTCAGTTTAACTGTCTTAGTGTACCAGCCCACTGTCCACCCCTTACTTCCTGGCACCCTTGGCCATGGCCTTTGTGGCCTTTCCTTGATACCGACCATCCTTTGGTCCCCGAGCTGCATCATGGTCACATGATCGGGAGCCAGCAAATGGCAGCAGGGAGTGTTCTGCTGTGAAGCAGCTTCTGGAAGCAGGAAAAAATTACAGATACTCCCCTACTTACTACTCTGCCTGGCAGGAGGAGGTGCAGGGATGGGGTTTGTGAGCGAACGGGGAGAGGTTTTTTTTTGCTAATTGGCTGAACTAGAAGTTGGAGAGGGGGAGGAAAGCCTCAGGGCCCCACTGTGATGGCAGTGGTTGCAGGGTAATTGTTACACCCATGACAACGTCCCAGTTTCTTGAGGGAAATGGGAATGGGGTTGTGTATTGCTATGAAGCATGCATCATCACCTGCACAGACCTTGCATACGGCTTTTTAGCAACTAAAGATAGAAAACAGAAGAAAAAAAAGCTTATTGTGAATGATGTTGCTGCCTGGGAAGAAGCAGGAGATATCATCTTGTTATCAAGGCCAGCGACACAAAAATGGAATTGCCTTGGCTTTGAAACCTCAGCAACAGGGGTTAGAGTTACTTAAAAGGAGAGCTTTTTGCGTCCTCACACCTTCTCCACTCTCCCTCTGACAAATTAATTAAATACAGGCGGAAGAGACAGGCCCGGGTCCACTTAGCGACAGGTGCGTTGCCAACGACAGAGCCGCTCAGGATATTGGTTGCCTGTTGAGGATACAATTTCGCAAATGACATTTCTGCATTCATTGATGGACTTCCTCAACTCCATCAGACTACATACTGGCGGCCCAGAGACACGGGCTCACAACTCATTTCAAGTATATATTAAGTGCTGCTGTCATCCTAAAGGCAAGACTAAACATCACTTGTGCTTCCAAGCGAAAGCAATGGGATATCTATAAATGCTTTGAATAATAAAAGACCCATTACTTTAAGTGTTACACTGCTGTATATTTTTCCAAGAAAGAGGATGACAAGTAAGATCAGTCTCATTTGAGGGCGAATAGTACTGCAATAAGCACTTGGACACGGCCGAGGACACAGGGAGCCTTCCCTTGTAGGCTCTTTTGATTGGCTTCTCCCCATTTGCCTGAAGATGTCACAAGGTGCAGTGATCTCCAAGTGTTTCCAGTGGAGAAATCCTAAGTGGTTTCATTTAAAGAGGCACCATATTGACATTAGGGATGGTCGGAAATTCCCATTTCCGATTTTTGCATAAATTTCGATTTCCGTCAATTCCGGTTACGTTTTTTCTGTTTGTCTGTTGTTCCGATTCTCGTTTTTTCCAATTTACAATTATTTGTTTTTCTGATTTGTGATTTTCCATGAGTACTTTATTAGTCATTTTTACATCAGAGAATGGAAAAAAAAACAACTGAATAAATAAAAAGCGGAAAAATGGAAATTAGAGAAACAGAAAAACAGAAAATCAGTTCTTGTAATTGGTCTAAAATTACAGCATTGTTCCGATTTTTGCAATTTACAATGGAAAAAGTACCTAAAAGTTAGTGAAATGATACTAACAAAAATATGTTTTTTGCTTGCTGGTGGTTTAAAAGGCATTTTATGACAAGTTGGTCCATTTGCAATTCACCTTTTCTCCTAAGATTTCTCCTACAGCAAACAAGGAAATACTCAGAGTAATTTTGACAGTACTTGTTCATGTACTTTTTGGTACTTTTTCAATTGCACACTTCTAAAAAGTGTTTTGTTTTTCTTAAAAAAAAAAGATGAAAAAATATCTCCTAGGAGAAAACCTAAAAGAAAAAGGCCCAAATGCAATTCACTTTTTCTACTGAGTTTTCTCCTAGGAGATAATTTTTCATCTTCTATTTAAAATAACTTTTTCTGCACTCTGCAATTAAAAAAGTACTAAAAAGTAAGTGAAAGAGTATTATCAATATTATGTTGCGTCATTTCTTGCTTGCTGGTGTTTTAAAGGGGAATTTTCTTAACCAGTTTAAAAATATAACCGAAGAGAGATGTCTCGAGAAAGAGTGAATTGCATATGGGCCAAAGTTACTTAGATAAGGCTTCTCTACAGCTTTATTCATGAGGTGGGACACCTGCCTTGTGGATACTTGGATTTGACACTTGTATCTGACCAAAGCCTTTTTTATAGTTATTTCTATTACAATACTTTCCTGACTGATTGGAATCCTAATTAGACCACACTATACAGTAAGGAGCATAGGCTCTAAATTAATGAAGACATTTCAGTCTGTGATCTGTCTAGTTGTATAAGTGCTGATTGAGTTAATCTGCTTTGGATTAGAAAATCCTGTGACTGTCCTTTGGATAAAAAAATTGACATTTTTATTTATTAATAAATGAACCTTAATCATCATAAGAGTATATGCTCTTAAAAACCTAAGTGGTGTATGATGAATGCAGCATATATCTGGTTATGGTTGGATATGGTGTACTGATTGAAGGTTTTGTCATATAGAGCTCATGAGTATATCAGCAGACATGCTAACTTGCTATTTTTATATATATATATATATATATATATATATATATATATATATATATATATATATATATATATATATATATATATATATTTGAAAGTAATTAACCAGTAAAGGGCTTTTCCCCTTATGGAGAAGAGCAATTTTTACATTTTAGCACTCCTACCTTTCATCCACCAATAACATTATCACTACTTATTACAACAAAGTGATCTATATCTTGTATTGTTTGCCACAAATTAGGGTTTCTTAGGGTGGTTTGTTTTGTTAAGAAGTAATTTATTCTAAATGCATTTTAACTGGAATAACAAGAAAAAAAATGGGAAAAAATAATTATTTCTCAGTTTTCAGCTATTATACAGTAAATCCTTGTATTGAGAGTACCTTGGTTTAAGAGCGCTTTGCAATACAAGCAAAGATTTTTGTGAAATTCTGATATACAAGCAACAGCTTGATATACAAGTAAAGAAAAGTATAGAATGGAATCACACTTGGAACACTGCACTCATATAGGGGACTACTCAATCCTCAAGGAATTTATGCTGTAAATCAATTTAAAATGTCATGCAAAAGTCCATGTACAAGCACCAAATAACCAATAGTGTGCTGCTGTATTCAATATACACAATATAGAATAAAATCACACCTGGATAACTGCACTCATATAGAGGACTCCTCAATCCTCCAGGAAATTGTACTGTAAGTCAGTTAAGATTTTGTGCAAAAGTCCATGTACAAGCACCACATACACACTACAGAGTCCTATATCATGTAAGAGGTGTGAAGCGCTGCTATTCAGTGTGTGTACCACTCATAGACATACATAGAAGATAATAGCTGTGCTTCTGTTTTGTGCTTGTGTTTCTTCCAGTATAAAACAATCAACGGGTAAAACAACCCCCCCCCCCCCCCCCATCAGGTGGGGACTCACCGGATGGTGCGGCCTTCCGGGCCCGATGTCACGTTTGGGGTATTGGCCACCCCACAGCCTCTCTGGCACCTCCCGTCTGGTCCTTCAGGGACTCAAGTTCATCACCAGCTGTATATAATAAAAATGGAGACTCCTCCAGTTTCAGTAATAAGTGTTCCCAACATGGGATAGTGACAACTCAATATTAGCGATTAGGGATCAATTTAAAGCAAAGTAATGCACTTAGCTGGGGTGGGTAGAGCACCCAGGGACCACCTAACAGCCTGCCCGGTGTCCACAGATGTCACTCCCACTATCAGTGCTAAAACAGCTCCTACGCAAATACCGCCGCTCGCGTCCGACCAGACTTTCGCACTGACGTTTCGTTGCTATGGCAACTCCTCAGAAAACTATACATGCGTCTCGTCATCACAACTGAGCTGATAGTAGTTCTCCCTTTGGCGCTGCAGAAATGTACTTCACTGTACTTAATCTGAGTGTAGAGACTGCGCAAAGTCACTTTCCCATGAAATCCTCAAAAGTAACTGTCATTGGATAAGTTCCTTGTTAGACACACACACAAAAAAAAAAGGTTGGGGTGAGCCAACAGATGGCAATGATTCTGTTATAGTGTTGTTTACATTTTTATTTTATACTATTTTATTATAACTATTTTTGGATTGTGGAAAAATCAACTGAGTTTCCATTAATTCTTATGAGGAAATTTGCTTTGAGATAACAGTGCTTTGGATTGCAAACAAGTTTCTGGGACAAATTATGCTCACAAACCAAGGTTCCACTGTAGTTTTAAAATAAAACATGCTACTGTGAATAAAACCCAGTGGCGTAACAATAGTGGTCGCAGAGGTTACAAACGCATTGGGGCCCGTGGGTCAGAGGGGCCCCGAGGGGCCCTCCCTCAATCACAATTTTAGCTCTCTATTGGCCCTATGTTGGTAATAATCACTTCTATAGATGCTTTAAATAGTAATAATCATTAACAAACTGTTCTTACACCTCTGTTGTCCTTGGCAGATTTTGGTATGACGTATCAATTGTTATGTATAGAGTGTTTGGGGGCCCCATGTAAAACTTGCACCAGGGCCCATAGTGCCTTAGCTACGCCACTGAGAAAACACACACATTTTATTTGCCCATTTGTCCCGGTTATTACAACATTTAAAATATGTCTCTAGTACAATGTATGGCGACAATATTTTATTTGGAAATAAAGGTGTATTTTTTAGTTTTGTGTGCCTTCACTAACCAGTTCGGCCTATCTGGACGAGCTTCCTCGTCCAGATAGGCACTGCAAGCTTTCCCTGCGTGGTGCGCGCGATCGAGCGCGCGCCCGCGCGCACCCGCCGCTAGCCCCTCGATCAGTGAATGGGAATATAATTCCCATTCACCGATCTAACTTCCCCGCAGAAATACCGACGCTTTCTCTCCAGAGAGCGTGGTATTTCTGCCCCCAGGAAACAACTCCTCGGATTCTTAGTACCTGGATGCGAGATCGTTCGCATCCAGGAATTTTTTCACTGTGGCCATCTTGTGGCCAAATAGTAAACTGCACTCACATACATTTTTAATAAAAGAATTCTGATATTTTACATGTAAAATAAACAGTTTCCCTCCCACACCAAAAATTACCCACATACATTTTTTTATTTAAAAAAAAATAAAAAAAATACAATAAAAAAAAAACAAAAACAACATAAATAGTTACCCAAGGGTCTGAACTTTTTAAATATGCACATCAAGAGAGTATGTTATTATATTATTTAAAATTATAAGCTTATAAATAGTGATGGACGCAAATTGAAAAAATGCACCTTTATTTCTAAATGAAATATCGGCACCATAAATTGTGATAGGGACATAGTTTAAACGGTGTAATAACCGGGACAGAGGGGCAAATAAAATACATGAGTTTTAATTACGGTAGTGTATATTAATTTCAAACTATAATGGCCTAAAACTGAGAAATAATGAATTTTTTTTAATTCTTTCTTAATCTTCCTGTTAACATGGATTTAGAAAAAAATAAATCTTAGCAAAATGTACTACCCAAAGAAAGCCTAATTAGTGGCGGAAAAAACAAGATCTAGATCAATTCATTGTGATAAGTAGCAATAAAGTTATAGGCGAATGAATGGGAGGTGAACGTTGCTCGGATGCATGAGATTTTCGGCACTGCGGTGCTGAACCGGCTAATTACAAGTCTTTATTTGCAAAAGTAACAGTAATATACTCCTACGACATACATATTTTAAAAAAATTACCTTAAGATAACTATTTATGTATTATTTTTTTAATGATCCAATGGATCCATTTCAGACTGACAAGTCTGATAATAGAAAATGTTCACTGTCAGTTTTGCTATGCAGTAAAACAGACAAAAATGGCAATTTCACTGTTAAGTTGGAATATGGCCTGAACCCAGCCTATTACCTTGTGGGAGGACTGTATATTATTATTATTATTATTACTACTATTATTATTATTATTATTATTATTAATTTATAAAGCGCCAACATATTCTGTGTTGCTCTACAAAGTAAGAAATAAACATGCGATACATAATAATACAGACAATGGTATACACCAAATTTACAGAATCGGTACAAAATACAGAATTGGTAATAACAGTGTGAGCTTACAATCTAAAGGAAATATGTATATGGAGTATTTGCCTTCGGCTGGGTTCATACATAAAAGGTGTAAAGTTCCTGTCAGTTTTCAACAGTTTGCATTAGCTTTCTATGAGTTTTCTATGGCTAGGTTCGCACATAAAAGGTGTTCATTTCCGGTCCAGTCCAGTCCTGTCAGTTTTGTATCCGTTTTCTATGGGTGTGTTCACACATAAAAGGTGTTCATTTCCAGTCAGGTAAAACTGACAGAAAAAGAGGATATGAGCCTGAATGTAGATTGGGTGCTCAGACAATGCGATGTACAACTCCACTGCCAATAGTCAACCCAAAGAACAACCGATGTCAGCACACCAATAAGCATGCATTTTTATTGTTATCTAAAAATCATAATCCAATGCTTCAGAACGACCATGTGTCCCTTTATCAAGGAATTGCGACCAAAGCATTACCTACTGGTACTCACCAACAGGCAATGTGCATAATCTCCTGACGTTTAGCGCTGTGGTGAGTGCAGTTTGTTTGAACCAATAGATATTGGTTTGATTACAAAGGGACGCATGGTCGTTGGATTATGATTTTATATTACAAAAAAATCGCATGCTTCACCTTATTGGCAATGGGGTGCAGACATCTGTTGTTCTTTAGGTAAAACTGACAGGATTGGAATGGAAATATGTGATTTATATGCGAACCAAGCTGGAATGTCTTTGGTTAAAAATGGCTCTGAGTCGACCCAATCACGTATATATGTGACCACCATCAGCATGGGGGTGCAGCTATGCAGCTCTGATCTAGGCCTTGAAAGGCTGGTTTTGGCGGTGGTATCCTAATGCCTAATCTTAACCTTTTGAGTAAAACCAACTGCCCCCTATCCTGTTGTGACAACTTACCCTCCTTATAAACTGCTAATCCTAACTGAAAATCCTAACCAATACTTACCTTTCTTTGTCTTCCCTCTGGCGCCCAATACACCACTATTTAACTTCAGCCCTTTCCGCAACACCACAGCTAACTTCTCACTGCAGACATTAGGGATGTTCCTTCAGATTCCACAGAAATAAAATGTATGCATTTCCAATCGGAAACCCCGGCATTTCCGTTTGTAACTCGGAAACCGGAAATACCGGCAAGTTTTAGCCCAATCACAGAACTTGGAAGCATTGGACCAATCAAAGAATGCAGAGTCAACTCGGAAGTATTTGGCCAATCGGAAAATGCAAAAAAATGATTTAAAAAAGACTCTTTGGAAATCGGAATTGGAGATCGGAAAACGATAAACAACGGAATCTGTAAACGGCATTGGTGGAAATCAGAATTTCTGGCCGTTCCTAGCAGACATTTCATTTTAGTGACAAAACACCAGCAGGCAGTTCACCACCCACACCCCAATACATTTAGTTTTGGCATGTTGGCTGCACCTTCAATTCACACCAGCACCAAAAATAACCATGCAAAATGAACCGCTTTTGGCCCAGTCGTCTCTGGAAGACTTCATTTCGGCTGTGATCAAGTGTGTTCAATTAACAAGAGACGTGTTATACAAAATATTACTGTTTAGCTTTCTGAGATATAGGAGTGTTAATTAAGGTTTGCGGAGGATGTAGTGTCGAAGTTGTGTCATGGGAATTCTCCGGAACCCTGGAAACCACAGCAGAAGATACATAGCCAGTCAGACAATGAGGGATACAATGCGCACAAAACCTCTTCAGCCACCACCACCACCACTCCCGCGTCTAGATTTCCTTAATGAGCCCTGATCTGTAAGAATATATTTCCTTATGTGTTCCAACATCCCATCAGTTAAAGAAACAAAATCAGCTCTCTGTCCATTAATTGTTAGCCAGGCTCAGTTTCCCTCCTATGGGCATTATTAATTAATTGTGTAATTATACCTTTCGATTCTCTCTCTCGAGTTATAATTTCCAAGCTCACATGCCTAGTCTGTAGCAGATCCTACCTCACAAGAGAATGGTTGGGGCTCTCCTTTTTACTGCTAGAAAAACATATCGGAGGATCTTATTTGCCAGGAAATAGAAACGCTCTTCTCTGTTGAGTTAACCTTCTTTGGAAAATGCTTTTTTTACAATGTGAAACAGTTTTCTGAGATGGAACAAGATGAACTCAAGAGATCGAGCAAATAGTGGAAGTTCCGAGAGATGGCGAGACAAGCAAATGCAAATGAGCCTCGGATAAATATTAGACTAGGTTAACTCAGCTGGATTCAGGTTGAGAAAACGTTAGCATATCAGACTCAAACACAAAAGAGAATGGAGAGGAGACATCTACACGTCTTCCTGTGATCCTGTGGTGTCTTTCAGAGAGGGTTCACTTCTCCAGCTCCTTCGCAAGAGACAGGAAGACTCGAGTCATAAGATTTAAGAACGCCGGAACTTTTGGAATTAATGGAGTTCACCTTCACGGCAGCCTCCAGGTAAATCTGCTGTCGTGTTATCTTTGCAGTTTATGTCCTGCTAGGATACTAGTATTGCTTTATAAAAGGGACCCTAGTTATAAACAGAATCCGTAGTGTAGTCCTGGTTGTTCCCAAAATTGATACAGTGTACAGGGCTGAGGGGCCCCCAGGGCAAAAGTAACCATGAATGTCAGCTCCTGGGGGTCACACGCTGCCGAATCTCCAAGTTGGCCTTCCTCTAACTGCTCCCTCCCATTTAAGTCCGCTACTGGGGGCCCCTGCGCTGCCAGAACCCCAGGTGTACTCCCCCATCTGCTTCCCGTGGCCCCCTCTGATCTCCGTCTTCAGCCCCATTGCCTGTGTCTTCCATCCGGCACATGTTATGTGTAAATAACATGCACCGGTTTACAGAGGAGGCTGGCAACGTGGTGGAGATCGGGATGGAGACGGCAGGACAGGTGAGCTATTGCACGGCAGCTGAACTACCAAACAGACGGTGGCCTTGGGGAGCAGTCAGGGGGAGGACACCTGGGGGGTCCAGCAGGGTGGGGGCCCCTGGAGCAGTCAGCGCCCTGGGGCAATTACCCTCTTTGCCTCAATGGCAGTGCCGGCCCTGACAGTATACACAAGGTGTGTGTTTTCTTAATATGTGTGTTCTTAGGCCTCTTCCCTACTTGATCACTTGACCCCAGCGCAAACGCCATTGGAGTCACGCATGACTGCGGCGCATGTGCAGTAAACAGGAAAGTTTTCCTTACAGCTTTCTATACTGATGTTATGGAAACCCTTCTTCCCCCTTATCCTCATCTAGGGATGGATGTTTAACATAGATCTTTTGCATCTAATTTTCTCCTATGTTTAAAATGTGTTCATGTGTGTAATCCAGAAAACGGAAACAAAAAAAACCCTTCCTTTGGGTGAAGAAACACTGCAGACTTTTGACTTGCAAAGATAACCATCCAATGCTGAAAGGGGATCAGAACCATTTATCATCAACGTAGGAAAACCGAGAGCCCGATATGGTGTAGTATGTTGAAAACGATGGGTAAATGATCAGTGAGAAAAGATATATTCACAAACATGGGTTACCATTCAGGCAACCACTGTATAGGCAGGTGTGGAGATTAGACCTGTCCTCACTCAGGAATAAGAAGTCGCTCTCTGTAGACTGGAAAATTAAGGGGGTAGTTCTCCCTTCCACCAGGGGTGGACACAATGTAGTAGTAAGAGAAAGAGAGGCGCCAGCAGGATAAAAATTGGATAAAATGTTTAAAAATTCCTCGGAGGAAGTGGTGGGCTTACCTCCTGAAGGCAGACACGAAAGACTGTCTAAATAATAATGAACACATTTATTATATGGTACCCCAAAGTTGCAACGCGTTTCGCAGGCCAAGCCCGCTTCATCAGGCAATAAGAGTGGGGACAACAGAATTCCGGCAGTAATGACTATAGCGCCAGTTTGACTGAGGCGCTATATTCGTCACTGCCATAATTCTGTTGTCCCCACTCTTATTGCCTGATGAAGCGGGCTTGGCCTGCGAAACGCGTTGCAACTTTGGGGTACCATATAATAAATGTGTTCATTATTATTTAGACAGTCTTTCGTGTCTGCCTTCAGGAGGTACGCCCACCACTTCCTCCGAGGAATTTTTAAACATTTTTAAACATTTTATCCGATTTTTATCCTGCTGACGCCTCTGTTTCTCTTACTACTACATTTATCATCAACGTACATTGACGATTAACCCTATTTTCCTTTTTTAAAGGAATTATATGCCTGGTGCTTAAGCAATTAACATCTACATAATGAGTGTAATTCTTTTGTTAACTGAAATAAAGGAGATTATCCATAGACATAAGTATCTAGGTATGTCTTCCTATTTCATCTGAAGAAGTTGCTTGTAGCACTGAAACATATTTTAGCACACAAGGGTGTAATGAATTATATTGATCAGAGATTCGCCCACAAGCACTTTTGGAGAAGCCTAAAGATGTATTGCTTGTTTTGTCTTTATAGAAAAATACCTATTGGGGGAATCCCCACTCAAAAACTAGCAAAAGCCTGATTGTGGATGGGCAAAAGTATGAGCTCAGAATCAAAAGCCTGTATTCTCCAAGCATAACTAGGTCATGCCCAGAATTGGGTTTGGCACATTATATAGCTCTGAGTAGAAACAGGAATGTAGGTAGTACAGCAAATCACAAGTAAGCATCAAGATACGAAATAGCGAAAACAGTGAGTTAACTTGGTCCAGCAGCCGTGGACTTAGGGGGGAAAGAAAGTAAGGGGACTAGATGCTGGAGGTGGAAGGGCATGGAGGGAGTTCAAGATGTTTACCACAGAGAGGAAGAACAAGTTCTGATGGAGATGCCCAAAACCTGTGCCCAGTGGTCAGGGTGAGAGGGGTCGTTGACAATCCTCATTGCCCTTGTGCGCAATCTGGAGTTGTGGAGAAGGTCAAGTGAGGGGAGAGATCTCCCTATGATCCTCTCCACTAATCTGATTACCCTCTGTAGTTTGTATCTGTCCATGGTGGAGAAGCCAACATACTAGACCAGAATAGAGGAACAGTGGACAGATTCAATGGTTGTGGTGTAGAATGTTGTCAGCAGCTCCTGAGCCATACCAAACTACTTTAGTTGATGGAGGATGATAAGTCTCTGCTGGGCTTTCCTCTGGGTGATGGTGGTGTTTGCCTTCCAGCTTAGGTCCTTGGAGATGGTCATACCCAGGAGGTGCATACTGGTTACTCTTTCGACCTCAGTGCCTGATATGGGATCCTAAGAACTCCTTATTTCAATAGTGGAATTGTTTATAGACTTGATATTATGAAGATATGCTGTGTTCTGTAGATTGTCATAAATCACTGCAAACCCTAACTTGGATGAACTGATTTACACTCTCTGACTCTGAAGCCTCATCACTTGGGTCGGGTAGAGAGGTAGGTAGGGGTTGCAATTGTCTCAGGAGCACTAGAAGTAAGAGTTCCTGTTTCTGCCTCATTGATAGTTCAATGTAATAGTTTAATGGTGTTATCAAGTTAATTCCAATTAAAATTGGATGTGCGTACACACCCTTTTACTTTTGAAATATCTTGCCTTATTTATCTTTCACCTCAAATATAAAGCCCTGTACACCAGCAATTTTGATTGGCCAATAATTGGCCAATTTTACCACCACCATGTAGTGTCAGGGTCAACAGATTTTGAATAATATATGCAGATTATGAAAGTAAACTCTCATACAACATGCAGGTGTTAGGCTTTAGGAGAGCATATTCATTATATACACTGATAAAGAGAGATAAATCATGAGTTAAAGGCTCGTACACACATCCAACAAAGCCCACGACCAAGCCCACGACATCACCAACCGCATAACAACCTGTTGACATGACCTCGATTTCCACATGGCCAAACCAACTAAACAATCAACTCATTTACATACTGCACACACAAGCAGAACGGGCTGTTCGATATGGCCTCATTCACAAGTACAAGTCATTCATACGGCTTGTACACACACGGCCAACTGTACAATATCAGCTCAATAGTCGTGTGAGTTGATCCAATCAGGCAAACCGCCTATTATCAGTCACGCATCTAGTAGTTTGCCACGCATACACATGTCTGATAGTAATCCAACAGACCAAGTTTGGATGATACTTGGGTGATATCCTGCTGATTCACTGCCTGTTTTAACCAAAGACCCTGAAATAGCATGCAGATAAGATTTCTGACAAAAATCTGCCAAGATTAGCTGTATGCTTGTTTTAGGTTTGTGATTCGGATACTACTGACCAGAAGGATCGACAGGACTGCCAGGCAACTGGTATTGTTTAAAGTGGTCTGAAAGCCAGCATTTCTACTTTGCTCTAACATCTAATGTTGTATACATGATACGCTGGATGAAATGCCCCTCACGAGGAATCTATATAGGAGTAACAGGACAAAAACTGCGCACAAGAATGAACCATCTCCGCTTTAAAATCAATGAGAGTAAAATGGACACACCGGTTGGCCAATACTTCTTTGAACCGGGACACAGAAATTTTTCTTGATTGTTCTTTTTTGAAGTTACCCTTAAGAACAAGTACTTTTAGATCTTGCATGCCGAGTACAAATTTATGAAAATGTTCAAGACATTAACAGAAGGTTTAAATTGTGGAACAGGATTCATGACTCCTTATGTAACATGATTGATTTGGCTTCATGATCTTCAGAAACCTGCTGGATTTCATGTATGGTTGCACTAACTCACTGGCTCCAGCCTGCTAATCACCTGACACCTAACGGATAAACAGTAACCAACACAACTGTCATCTTCGTGTTTACTATTTACCTGCATCAGTGTTTTACTACAGCTAACATCTGGAAACATGCCTGAATAAGGGGACTAGATCCCAGAAAGCTTGCATCATTTAACTCTATCAGTTAGCCATTAAAAGGGGTAACAGTAAAAAAAGGGCGCAGGAGGCTAGTGGACAAATCGGGCGCCGCCATTCACTCCCATAATAAATATCGTTTAATGGGCGCCCGATAGGAAAAAAGGGCGCCGGAGAAAAATAACGTTTTAAAAGCGGCGCCCGGAGACTTAATGTTTTATTACTGCTTCTCATGATTACACATTATTTAATGATTTATACATTTTTTCATATTATTTTTAAACGAAAAACAGTACAATATTTTTTTCAAACATTATTTTTAAACGAAAAAACCGCACAATATGTTTTTGAAACGTTATTAATGCTTATCACAGGGGGGGTCTTAGGTTTAGGCACCAACAGGGGGGTCTTAGGTTTAGGCATCAACAGGGGGGTCTTAGGTTTAGGCACCAACAGGGGGGTCTTAGGTTTAGGCACCAACAGGGGGGTCTTAGGTTTAGGCACCAACAGGGGGGTCTTAGGTTTAGGCACCAACAGGGGGGTCTTAGGTTTAGGCACCACCAGGGGGGTCTTAGGTTTAGGCACCAACAGGGAGTCTTAGGTTTAGGCACCAACAGGGGGGTCTTAGGTTTAGGCACCAACAGGGGGGTCTTAGGTTTAGGCACCAACAGGGGGTCTTAGGTTTAGGCACCAACAGGGGGGTCTTAGGTTTAGCCACCAACAGGGGGGTCTTAGGTTTAGGCACTAACAGGGGGGTCTAGGGTTAGGGGTAGGTACAGGGAGGGTTACTTAGGCACCAACAGGGGGGGGGGTCTTAGGTTTAGGCATCAACAGGGGGGTCTAGGGGTTAGGGGTAGGTACAGGGAGGGTTACTTAGTAATTTTTTTTTAAACGTTATTATACGTTTCACTATTTAAACGAAAGATTAACGTTTTTACAATTGCCGATTTAATGCACATTATTTAATGATTTATAACTTTATAAAACCTTAATTTTAAACGAAATACAGTACAATATATTTTTAAACGTTATCCATGCTTATCGTTTAAAACCTCGCGCCCTTTTTTCCCAGCGCCCCTTTTTAACGTACGCATTAAAAGGTATTATTTTTTACAAAACGTTGTTTTTTCTACTGATATATTTTGCTCTAAAAGGTTTCCTCACATCTTGAAAGCTACTATCCCAGAATTGTTTTTAAGCAGAACATCACTGAAATGGTTAAACAAAGCACTTTGTCCTGCTATTCAGCTTCAAATCTGCATCCAAACTGGAGATAACAGTAACTTTGTTTATATTCTAATGTTGCTACAATGTGTGTAAACACAGTGTAACAAGTGAAAAGGAGCTCTCTGTACTTCAGGCACACACACAGTTCAGAAAAGCTCATTAAAAGATGTTAATATATAATAAAAAAGCAGTTTGAATAAAATGCAATGACAGCTAATAGGTCACGATAAACTACACTTTGGAAACTTGTAATTTGTAAGCAGACAATATTGCTTATGCACAAAATCAAATATGATAACTGTATGAGTAATAAAAAGTAGGAAAACACATTTTTATTGAATGTTATTTCGGAGTTTCAGACCACTTTAAAGTGGACCTGAACTCGGAGCTAGTCTACTTTAGGGGACCCACCGCAAATCCCCATAGACACTTTCAGCTGGTCTGCAGAAACGGAACAAATGTCCGCTTTCACCTTGTTTAAACCCCCACAAGCCTTATACCCACGGATAGGTAAGCATATCCTGTAACGAACTGTGAGGTTTTCGGTCAAAAAAAAGTTGAAATGGGCTGTGTAGGAGCCGCCGAACGGCCTTCATCTCGGTTCCGTCGGCCATCTTCATTCTGCTGTGCAGGTCCTTTCTTTCTCCTCATTGGAGGGTTCGTTAGCTGCCGACAGAAGCTGGCACGCCCCCACCTAACAATTCCCTCCAATGAGGAGGAAGAAACGACCTGCAGAGCAGAACAAAGATGGCTGACGGACCCGAAATTGCGGCCGTTCGGCGGCTCCTGTACAGTCAGTTCCAACTTTTTTTTTGACCGAAACCGCAAAATTCGTTAGAGGACCTGCTTAGCTACCCAGGGATATAAGGCTTGTGGAGGTTTAAACAAGCAAACGGAAGACATTTGTTCCGTTTTGCAGCCCAGGTGAAATTGTCTATGGGGATTTGCGGTGGGTCCCCTAAAGTAGACTAGCTCCCCTGAACTCTTGCATAGGACAGAAGGAAAACAGAGAAATTCACCCTGCGTGTATTTAGAGAGTTTATCCTGTTTAATTCCCCCTCATCTGTGCATAATCACAAGTGTAATTTGATCCCTCAGCTGTGTCAGCTGGCTGCCTCAGCAGAGCAGCAAATTTGTAAACACAGGACATTAACCCTATGTCTGCTTCCACGAAAACAGGAAGTAAACTGATTTGTAGCAAAGAAGTGTGTTTTTCTTTAAAGGTTATTAGGCTGTTGCTGATCTTTTAGAGCAAAGAGGGAGTTCAGGTGCGCTTTGATACACACTGAAGAGTGAGATCCAGAAGGGGGGGATTCTGGGTTGTAGAGCTCACTTTCTGCTATTTTTGCCGCCTGCCATTGCTCTTTTATTCTTTAAAGACATTGGTAACACAGAGCAAACAACGTGTGAAAAAATGTGCTCATTATACAATAAAAAAGCCGCACTTTAATTAGAATGGTGTGTTGCTGGCACACCATTCATCAGTATTTTGGGGGTATATTCATTTGCTGATCATGTTGGACTGAAATAATTAGGACTAAATGAAATAAAGTAAGATCTGTTGATATAATTAGTGAATGTTCAGCTGGTGTCTAAATAAATATTTATGCAATGTGTCACACTGATTTCCACTAATCTGCGCCGGAGCAGGCTGTAATAAGCCAAGTTGCTGTTTAATCCCAAGACGATTCACCTTTTTAATTATTTTGCACATGCCAGTCACTCGGCAACCAGAGGCTGGAATGGATGGAATCGCAGAAGTAGCGCACGTTGCCTCTAGTGTAGAGCAGTAATGCTGGATAAAGTGGGCCTGACTCTTGCACAGGACAGAATGAAAACAGAGAGAAATGCATTCTGTATTTAGGGAGTTTAGCCTGCCTAATCCCCCCTCATCTGTGACTAACTAATCACCACTGTAATTTGATCTCTCAGCTGTGCCCGCTCTGGAAGCTCCTCTGCCACAGAAGAGCAGCTAATTTGTAAACACAGCATCTTAAAGGACAACCGTAGTGAGAAGAATAGGGAGGCTGCCATTTGTATTTTTTTTTAAACAATACCAGTTGCCTGGCAGCCCTGCTGATCTATTTGGATGCAGTAGTGTCTGAATCACACCAGAAACAAGCATGCAGCTAATCTTGTCAGATCTAATAATGTCGGAAACACCTGATCTGCTGCATGCTTGTTCACGGTCTATGGCCAAAAGGATTAGAGACAGAGGATCAGCTGGGCTGCCAGGTAACTGGTATTGCTTAAAAGGAAATAAATATGGCAGCCTCCATATCTCTCTTAGTACAGTTGACCTTGAACCCTTTGTCTGCTTCCATGAAAGCAGGAAGTAGACACACTGCAGATTTATTACACTATTTGGATCAGCTGTAACAAAGAAATGTTTTTTCTTCAAAGGTTATTATGCTGTTGCTTATCTTTTAGAGCAGAGAGGAAGTTCTGAGTTCAGGTCTGCTTTAACACAGGGGTTGCCCAGGTGATAAGACTATATCCCCAATCTGCTGCCGGGTAAAGGTAGCATCTGGGAGCCTCCTTTACTAAGGAAAACAAAGTCAGATGCTCGTCTTTTAAAGTGGATCCGAGGTGAAGTTTTATTCATTGCATAATTGTGTTCCTTTCCTATAGTTTATGGGGCATTCCTCAAGCCAAATACTTTTTTGTTTTTGTTTTAATACTCTAATTCCCTATAAACTAAATAAACCACGCCCACAGGTTTTCAGAGAGCGAATGCATTTTCAGACAGTAGCAAGGGCTTATGGGAGCTCCGTCGGGGCAGGAGGAGGGGGAGGTGTTACTAGCCATTGATTTCAGAGGCAGAGGGGAGGAGGGAGGAGGGGAGATTAGGTTTTTTTTCACAGGCTGAGTGCTCAAGATACAGATAAGCCTGCCTCTGTGTAATGTTTACAAACAACATGGCTGCTGTCATTGTATCACAGGAAGAAAGAATCATATTCTATTAAAGCTGTTTGCAGCTAGATTTGCTGTGTAAACTATCTAAACTTTAGATAAGATGTATTGACAAGTTACTTGTTATAGTTAGTTTTTTATCTCGGATCCGCTTTATAGCAATACTGAAGCAAACCTTAAAAAAAAAAAAGTTAGATCCTCACCTATGTAGGTGGAAGGCTGTAGATCCCATTGAGCCCCCGTGGTCCATTCCACATGTCCACATGTCCTCAGTCCACTACAGTCCCCATTTGAAATTCTGAACCTTCAGGAGTCCTTGGAACTTTTTGGAAGCACACGTGCCCCCGAGTGCTTCTGAAAACGGTTGGCTCGACATTGCGCATGCGAGAGCCCACAGGGACACAAGTGCTTCTAAAGCTGGTTGAATACTCCTAAAAGCGTATTTGATCAGTTAGTGGAATAACTTCACCGAGGAGGGGAAAGCATCAAAGTAATGCTGATTGGCCCCATGAATTGTAGCTATTCCACTGCTTGGACATTTAGTCTACTATAACCAAACATTTACTATATCAAAGTTTACTATAGTGAGATTACACTGTAGTCAGTGATGGACAAAGCCAGCAGAGGGCCCTGTGCAGGGTAAATGAAGGGGGCTTGTTGTGAGTAGGTGTGGTCATAACAGATCATAGTTGGATCTAAATGATATCGATATAACATAGAAGTGCACAAACCTAGGTCACATTATGTAATCACTGTATTAAAGGGAATCTGAAATGAAAATAAACTTCTGATATAATTATTATTATTATTATTATTATTTAGTATTTATATAGCGCTGACATATTACGCAGCGCTGTACAGTATATATATATATATATATAATGATTGGTATGTGTAGTACAGCTAAGAAATAAAACATTAGCAGCAGAGCTATGAGTCTAATATTGTTTCCAGTACAGGAATATTTAAGAAACTCCAGTTTTTATCTATGCAAAAAAGCTTCACTGATCTCTACGACTTTTGGGCCTCATTCGCACCTAAAAACAAAAACACATTTTTGTGTGCTTTTTTTCCTCCTCACGGCACTCCTCTATGCTCTGTGTTTCTGGTAAAATCGCTTTTTTAAGCGCTTTTCCAGAGCGTTTTTGTAATTCACTCCCTGACGCAAGTCAGAAAGGGAACTCTTTGACCCGGATAAGAATAGATACAATGTGTTTGTTCTTAAAAAGCGCGAACGCAATCGCTGCACAAAGCGATTTTGTGAGCGTTTGCATTTTTCCTATACCTTCCATTGAGCTAAAATCACCCCCAAAATGGTACAGGCACTACTTTGTTACACACACAGTGCACGAACCGCGCGGATATGAACCTTCTCATAGAGATTTGTAGGCGATTTTAAAAATCGCCTGCGCTTGAAAAAAGGCCAAAAACGCCCCTAGTGTGAACGAGCCCTCAAAGTCGCAGAGAGCTCTATCTTCTGAAGCTTGTTATCTCAAGTGTCTATCACTGTATTTTGTTTTTTTTTTCTGCAGAGGAAAGTTCAAAAGGACATTAGCCTGCTCTGTGAAATCATTTAGAATGCTGAGTGTAATGTGTAAACTGCAAATATTAGAGAATGATGCAATGTAAAAAAAAACTATATAACTGAAAATAAAAATGAGACTTTTTTTATTTGCTACTAATGTTCTAGTAATTATCCGTACTATACAACCAATTCATTATATCATCATTTTTTTTTTTTTTTTGCTTCAGTGTCACTTTAAAGGGGAACTGAAGAGAGAGAGGTATATGGAGGCTGCCATGCTTATTTCCTTTTAAGCAATACCAGTTGCCTGGCAGCCCTGCTGATCCTCTGCATCTAATACTATTAGCCATAGCCCCTGAACAAGCATGCAGCAGATCAGGTGTTTCAGACTTTAAAGTCAGATCTGACAAGTCTAGCTGCATGCTTGTTTCTGGTGTTATTCAGATACTACTGGAGAGAAATAGACCAGCAGGGCTGCCAGGCAACTGGTATTGATTAAAAGGAAATAAATATGGCAGCCTCCGTATACCTCTTACTTCAGTTCCCCTTTAATGTAGCGCACATTTTTTTTCTCTTGTATATGACTGGGCCATAAGCAACTATCACTGTTTCTCATGAATTACAAAGAGAAATACATGGAGGGGAGCCTAGAGGATAATCATGCGCTAACTGTGGTGCAACTGCATGGGCCCTAGAGGACATGGGGCCAGTGTGAGGCTGCACGGCTTGCATGGGCCTTTGTCCACCTCTGTATGTAGTTGAGACCCTGGACTGATGGGGAGCCCTAGAAGGAGGCTCCAAAAAAACTTAATTTTGAAATTTGGAGAAATATTGTCTGCCATTCTCAAACACTGAGGCCCCTTTCCCACTAGCATGTAGCCACAGCGTAACGCTAAACCAATGTAAATCTAAACCTGGCGCAGTGTGATGAGCTAGAAGACTCACATTTGACGTGGGGGCGACGTTAGGCGCAGTGACGTGCAGCGACCACTAGTCTATGGCAATGCAGCTGTGTAACATTTTTTTGGCATTCACGTTGCGCCGTGCATGCGCGGAAGTGTATTTTTTTTCAATATCCTTGCAAGCAATTCTAATTTCAGCCCCAGGAAGTGGGTGCTAGTGAGCCTCACGTCTTGCTTGGCTTGCAGCCGAAAGGGAGATTACAACGCATTGCACGGTCATTTCTGAAGGCTATTTTAAGTCTTGCACAGCTGGTTGCCATTTTGAACCTGGCCTGAGGCAAAGCTGTTACATTTTATATATCTATAGGGCATGATTTCTGGAAAGGCCTCTAAGCCCCGGGCCTTGGGCGGCTGCAGCCAAAGGGGGTGGTCATGAAAAAGAGGTCGATATTTATGAAAGAGGAGGCTGCAAATGTAGAGCAACACAAGAAAAAGGGAAGTTAATGTCCATGTGAGCTAATCAAGAAAGAGAGGGGCTGCAGTACATGGAAGGGGGGCAGTGGCGTAGCTAGAGATCATGGGGCCCCATAGCTAAACTTTCATGGGGCCCTCAGATGCAGTGCCTCTTGAGCAATGCCACTTGCCCCTACCCTATGGTTATGAGTTAATGGGGCAACTTACATTGACATGCAATCATCACTGCACACAGTTCATGGCCTCTGAGACAAAGTCAGAGGGTGGAGAATGCATTACGTACCCACTGGGCCCCCTATGCTGCAGGGGCCTGTAGCAGCTGCTATGGCTATTGCTAAGCCCCTGAAGAGGGGTCTGCACATGGAATGGGAGGGGAGCTGCTGTACATGGATACACATGGAAGAGGGGGTGGCACATGGAATGGGAGGGGCGCTGCTGCACAAGGAAGCGAAGTTACAACACATTTGGCCTAGGGCACAGGTGTCGAACTCCAGGCCTGGAGGGCCAGATCCATGCCAGTGTTTAGGATGGGCTGAGAAGGAGAGGAACGTGTTCTACCTGATGGACCACGCCTTTCCTGATTCAGATCCATCAATTCATTTGAGCTGTATCAAAAATGTGTGAGGATCTCGGCCCTCATAGGACCGGTTTGACATACCTCGAGGAGAAAAAGTATAAATCCGGCCTTGTACAGTGGCTTGCAAAAGTATTCGGCCCCCTTAAAGTTTTCCACATTTTGTCACATTACAGCCACAAACATGGAACAATTTTATTGGAATTCCACGTGAAAGACCAATACAAAGTGGTGTACACATGAGAAGTGGAATGAAAATCATACATGATTCAGAACATTTTTAAAAAATAAATAACTGCAAAGTGGGGTGTGCGTAATTATTCAGCCTCCTTTGGTCTGAGTGCAGTCAGTTGCCTATAGACATTGCCTGATGTGTGCTAAAGACTAAATAGAGTGCACCTGTGTGTAATCTAATGTCAGTACAAATACAGCTGCTCTGTGATGGCCTCAGAGGTTGTCTAAGAGAATCTTGGGAGCAACAACACCATGAAGTCAGAAGAACACACCAGACAGGTCAGGGATAAAGTTATTGAGAAATTTAAAGCAGGCTTATACTACAAAAAGATTCCCAAAGCCTTGAACATCCCACGGAGCACTGTTCAAGCGATCATTCAGAAATGGAAGGAGTATGGCACAACTGTACACCTACCAAGACAAGGCCATCCACCTAAACTCACAGGCCGAACAAGGAGAGCGCTGATCAGAAATGCAGTCAAGAGGTCCATGGTGACTCTGGACGAGCTGCAGAGATCTACAGCTCAGTTGAGGGAATCTGTCCATAGGACAACTATTAGTCATGCACTGTACAAAGTTGGCCTTTATGGAAGAGTGGCAAGAAGAAAGGCATTGTTAACAGAAAGCATAAGAAGTCCTGTTTGCAGTTTGCCTCAAGCCTTGTGGGGGACACAGCAACCATGTGGAAGAAGGTGCTCTGGTCAGATGAGACCAAAATGGAACTTTTTGGCCAAAATGCAAAACGCTATGTGTGGAGGAAAACTATCACCGCACATCACTCTGAACACACCATTCCCACTGTCAAATATGGTGGTGGCAGCATCATGCTCAAGGGGTGCTTCTCTTCAGCAGGGACAGGGAAGCTGGTCAGAGTTGATGGGAAGATGGATGAAGCCAAATACAGGGCAATCTTGGAAGAAAGCCTCTTGGAGACTGCAAAAGACTTGAGACTGGGGCGGAGGTTTACCTTCCAGCAGGACAACGACCCTAAACATAAAGCCAGGGCAACAATGGAATGGTTTAAAACAAAACCTATCCATGTGTTAGAATGGCCCAGTCAAAGTCCAGATCTAAATCCAATCGAGAATATGTGGCAAGATCTGAAAACTGCTGTTCACAAACGCTGTCCATCTAATCTGACTGAGCTGGAGCTGTTTTGCAAAGACGAATGGGCAAGGATTTCAGTCTCTAGATGTGCAAAGCTGGTAGAGACATACCCTAAAAGACTGGCAGCTGTAATTGCAGCAAAAGGTGGTTCTACAAAGTATTGACTCAGGGGGTTGAATAATTATGCACACCCCACTTTGCAGTTATTTATTTTTTAAAACTGTTTGGAATCCATGTATGATTTCCGTTCCACTTCTCACATGTACACCACTTTGTGTTGGTCTTTCACATGGAATTCCAATAAAATTGATGCATGTTTGTGGCAGTAATGTGACAAAATGTGGAAAACTTCAAGGGGGCCGAATACTTTTGCAACCCACTGTATATCTATAAAAGAAAAAAAAATGAGAAATTGGTCATTTTTGCAGTGGTCGCTTATGTTTGTTCCTGAGCTGTGTATATACTGAGTATGCATATAAATACATATATATATATATATTCCTTTCATTGTGGATGTTCCATTCAGTTGAAGCCTTTTGTTTGGCTTGATGGAGGCTGTGTACACCTGGATGGCCATGTGAGTGGGCGTACTGAAGAGAGAGACTGAAGCCTTTAAACTACAAGTTTAAAGCCACAATGGATTCCTTTCAGGGTATCGGTACGGAATGACAACTCATTTACAGGCTTGATTTGAAGAATTCCGTGCTTTGTGTTGTTCTAGTTTTATGATAATTGCCGTTCCGCAGTGAATGAAGGACTTCCTGTCCTGAAACAAGCGGGTAAATCAATCAAAAGTTTTAATCTTCACTTCAGCTATTTTTCTGCATGAATGTGTCATATTAGAGAGGATAATAACTGGCAAAGAGAAAGTTTGGATTCCTGGAGCGTTTCTGTAGCAAACAATGCTTTTTGTCCTTAAGAATTACAGCCACAGTCAGGCTTTGTTCACGTCTGAAATCGCTGACGGTCGCATTTTGCGCTTTTTAGCGAAATTTTTCTGCCCCCTCTCGGTGCTCCACTGCGCGCTTTGTAAGCGCTTTTGCTGAGTGATTCCATTCCTGACGTCATTCAGGAAGTGAACTCTTTCACCCGGAAATGAATAAACACAATGTATACAACGAACGCAATCGCCGGATAATTGCCAGATAAAGCAATTTGTGAGCATTTTGGGCATTTCCTATACCTTCCATTGTAGCAAAATCCCCCAAAAATGGTACATGCAGCGCTTTGCAGAACGGAAAGCAGACGGAATGCGCTGATATGGACTATCCTATAAGAATTCATTGCACTAGTGATTTCAAGGCATTTTTTAAAAATCGCCTGCTCTAAAAAAAAAAACGCCCTAGGTGTGAACAAGTCCTTAAAGTGAACCAGAGACAAAGCACCCAAATGTATTTTACTATATATATCAGTGGGAACATTAGAGAAAACACCTACTCTGCTCTCTGTTTAATTCTTCACTGCTCAGCCTACTTCTAATCAGCCCTGATAAAATCCCTGACTGAGCATTCAGTCTGGCTTTGCTCAGGAATCTTTATAGCAAAAGGTGATTCTATACTTTGTAGAACCACCTTTTGCTGCAGTTAGAGCAGCCAGTCTTTTAGGGTATGTCTCTACCAGCTTTGCACATCTAGAGACTGAAATCCTTGCCCATTCTTCTTTGCAAAACAGCTCCAGCTCAGTCAGATTAGATAGACAGCATTTATGAACAGCAGTTTTCAGATCTTGCCACAGATTCTCGATTGGATTTAGATCTATTCTCATTCTAACACCTGAATATGTTTTGTTTTGAACATTCCATTGTTGCCCTGGCTTTATGTTTAGGGTTGTTGTCTTGCTGGAAGGTGAACCTCCGCCCCAGTCTCAAGTCTTTTGTAGACTCCAAGAGGTTTTCTTCCAAGATTGCCCTGTATTTGGCTCCATCCATTTTTCCATCAACTCTGAGTGATGTACAGTGTTAGTTTTTCGCCACACATAGCATTTTGCATTTTGGCCAAAAAGTTCCATTTTGGTCTCATCTGACCAGAGCACCTTCTTCCACATGTTTACTGTGTCCCCCACATGGCTTGTGGCAAACTGCAAATGGGACTTCTTATGCTTTTCTGTTAACAATGGCTTTCTTCTTGCCACTCTTCCATAAAGGCCAATTTTGTGCAGTGCACGACTAATAGTTGTCCTATGGACGGATTCCTCCACCTGAGCTGTAGACCTCTGCAGCTCGTCCAGAGTCACCATGGGCCTCTTGACTGCATTTCTGATCAGCGCTCTCCTTGTTCAGCCTGTGAGTTTAGGTGGACGGCCTTGTCTTGGTAAGTTTATAGTTGTGCCATACTCCTTCAATTTCTGAATGATCGCTTGAACAGTGCTCCGTGGGATGTTCAAGGCTTTGGAAATCTTTTTGTAGCCTAAGCCTGCTTTACATTTCTCAATAACTTTATCCCTGTCTGGTGTGTTCTTTGGACTTCATGGTGTTGTTGCTCCCAATATTCTCTTAGACAACCTCTGAGGCCGTCGCAGAGCAGCTGTATTTGTGCTGACATTAGATTACACACAGGTGCACTCTATTTAGTCATTAGCACTCATCAGGCAATGTCTATGGGCAACTGACTGCACTCAGACCAAAGGGGGCTGAATAATTATGCACACCCCACTTTGCAGTTAATTATTTGTAAAAATGTTTGGAATCATGTATGACTTTCGTTCCACTTCTCACGTGTACACCACTTTGTATTAGTCTTTCATGTGGAATTCCAATAAAATTGATTCATGTTTGTGGCAGTAGGGTAGAAAGGTGTCCCCCAGTATAGGCTAGCTAGGTACAGGAGCCCCACAGTATAAGCTAGCTAGGTGCATGGGCTCCTGTACAATATCTGCCGCATTAGACACATAAAGCATAGTGCCCCCCGATCCCCCCCTAATGCCCCTGATGCCCTGCTATATACATACCGAGCCTCGTTCCAGCGAGTGCCCCAGCCGGTCTGCACAGCTCCACATATCTTCCGGTATGCGGAGGATGGGGACTGAAATCATGTGATGTCTGACGTCAGACGTCACATACCGGAAGATATGCGGAGCTGTGCAGACCGGCTGGGGCGCTCGCTGGAACGAGGCTCGGTATGTATCTGGTGGGCAGCGGCTGCATCGGGGGGCATTAGGGGGATCGGAAGGCATTAGGGGGGAACAGGGGGTGGGGGGCACTATGCCTTATGTGTCTAATACGGCAGATAGTGTACAGGAGCCCTTGCACTTAGTTAACTTCTACAGTGGGGCTCCTGTAGCTAGGGAAACCCCCTGAGCGGCAATCTATGTGAGGCATGCCCTTCCCTCCCCGCTATGTGGACCTGTAGGCCAGCAGAACGTTAGATGATGACCAATGATCCGGTGCAACAGGCGGTCTGAGTGTAACCAAAGCAAATTCAAACATTTTTCCATGGAATTTTGGGTGGCGTTTTAAGTAGTTTTTAAAACATTGTAATTGTTCCATTTACTTCTGTGAACTATTCTACACTCTGAAATGCTTCACAAAGCAGTATTTTTTTTTTCAGTGCCTGGTATTTTTTTTTTCTTCTGCATTTTCTACTTTTACTTTCTACCTTTTTAATTTCAAACAGGTTCTTACAGTCCTCTTGCTGCCATTTCATGATTGTATATACAGGAGTTCTCCAAAGATCCTCTGAATAGTACAGCCCAACATGTGAAGAATTCAACATGTGCAACAATTCTGTCACACCCTCAGCACCAGTCCACAGTGGGTGTGGCTTCAAATGGAGAATGGATCAGGCTAGGTGATTGTTATGGGGGAGTGGCTACTAGTAGCACTAGTTCTGGGGGTAAGGAACTACTGCCGAATAAACAATTTTTACTATTTTATTATTATTATTATTATTATTTAGTATTTATATAGCGCTGACATATTACGCAGCGCTGTACAGTGTATATATATATCTTGTCACTAACTGTCCCTCAAAGGAGCTCACAGTCTAATCCCTACCATTGCCATATGTCGATATTATGTAGTGTAAGTACTGTAGTCTAGGGCCAATTTTTAGGGGGAGCCAATTAACTTATCCGTATGTTTTGGGAATGTGGGAGGAAACTGGAGTGCCCGGAGGAAACCCACGCAGACACGGAGAGAACATACAAACTCTTTGCAGATAGCGCCCTGGCTGGGATTTACTAGGCACATATCCTTTTTTCCTAGATTTCAAGAAATAGCCTGGATTATCCTGCAGGGTATTCAGAGGGCCACCATGATGGGGCTTTGCTGCCCTGGGGGTTATCCATTAAGGGGTTATTGTTTACATGAGGGTTGTGGGCTGGATTAGGAATTTCACAAGAAGCATACTGCTTCCCTCTTTTTGATTGGTGGCCTTGGAAAGGAAGTGGTTTAGATGGGAGAAAGAGGAGGAGCTCCTGCACAATAGAGTGGAGTCGGGATGGTACTGCTCCTACACTGGATCCCAAAGGTAAATATCACTGTGTGCTGGAGGCACCACTGCGCCTGCGTGCATCCATTTGCCGGCGGATTTTCGGGGGGTGCCATCGTTGGATCGGGACATAGTAACCCCAGGGGCTCTTTTTTTCCTCTTACAGTGTCTCTTTAAAAAAAAAGGTTAGTAAGCATGATGACGAGTACAGAATACACTTTAAGCTTTTCCTCCAAGCAATAGGCCTTATACCAGAGAACAACTGTATATTGCCACTGTGTGACATCACTTCCCCCACAAGCCCCTCTCGCTGCATGTCCTTGGGTATTGATGGTGTGTCATAATTGCGTTAGACATTTATGAATGCCTAATGATCACACAATAGGAGAAGACAGAGCGGTACTCCAGGACTACATGTAAATGTGTAAAGAAGCTGGAATGACAATAATGAAGTTTGATCTCTTATTATGATAATTAAATATTTCAGATGTCATCAGATAGTTGTGATAATGAGCCATAGTTCAGAATTCATCTAATGAGGTATAATGGGCCACTAATACAATCATGTCTAATTAACTGACAGAAGTAACATGTCAACAAAACACAAGTGACGCGGAGACATGCTAATGCGACATCTCTATGCCTGTAAGCAATACACCTCCTCTGTGAAGGACCTATGACACTTTCTGTAAATGGCCCTTGTATTATTTTCTGCTATCAAATCAAAAATACACCTGGAATGCAGGAACTCATTAATTGCTGTTGTTTTCCGCTAAGTATACGCGACGGGTCAAACATGGCCAAAAAAACTGATAAAGACCGATTCGGACATGCCGGGTCTGATGACCAACCAACCCCAGAACCAGGAGTGTACTGTAACTAAGGGGAAGTAGCCCCTTCGACTGTAGGGGGGGCCCCAGAGGTGTGGGTGGAGAGGCCCAACTACTAACCTTCCCTTTCCCTAATACTCCACATCAGGTGTTTTTGTGGCTACACATGTTATAGGTATGAAGATCCTGATGGCCACACTTGTTTTATGACCCATGTAAGATGGGCCCCCAGGCTGTGAGGGTCACCAAAAAGGCAAAGAAAGGGTTGTGAACATTTAGGGACACCATCAAAGTTTTGTTGGGGGGGCCACATGATTTGTAGTTAGGCCCCTGCCCAGAACACATTTTTTTCACTCCCCTGGCCCACAGAAACGTCTCTGTTGTGTGCTGCATGTTGTCTTTGGAGTGTAAGTCTGCCACGCCCCGTGTTATTTACTCCGGTAGCACCACTAGCCGCCAGAGGGAATAGTTTAATTCCAAGTGGTGTGAGTGTGCACCAGCGCCACTCTGTTCTTTGAGCAACCAAGGACTCTATGGATTAGAAGTCCCACTTGATTGGCCCATTCTCTAATAAAAGTCTGCCCCATTCAGTGTCTCATTACCTGTGATAGCATATAGACAGTTTGTTAGTGCTATACTGCTGGGTGTGCTATGGACTGCCCTTGTCCTAATATTTGGATTGCCACCTCCCTTGACCTCTGCTATTCTGGACTACATCCCTGTCTGATCCCTGGTTGTCTGTCTGGCTGCTAGATCTACTGTGTTTGACCCCTAGCATGCCCCAGGAGTCTATCAGTATCAGCGCAGGCAATTTCGGCACAGGGTGAAGCAGAAAAAGATGTCTCACTCTGCTCCTACACAAACTCCAGGCATGCGCTGATTACTGCTCCCCCTCCGAGTTGTACAAATTTGAGGGAAATGTAATTCAGGTGCCGGCTATTTCCCCGGCTATTTGTAACCTCTTTCTTTCTTTTCTTTTTTCTTTTTTTTTTTTTATAAAAATTAAGCTCTGGAGGTCAAAATCAGTCAGACAGCATTGGCGCCAAAACAATCGACTTGGGTTCAAAAAACAAGGAAGTACAGTGCAATTTTGGCAAAATCTTATAGAAAAACTTTATTGATACAAAATATCCAAAAATTCATTAAAAGACTTCTTCAATTCCACATAATTTATCTTCATATGATCAATAATATACAGGCCTGTAAAATACCAAATCTATTCAAAGTTGCATCAAGCCAGAATTTAATACCTATTAATCAGCTTCAATTACTTATGTCCTATGGTATATTATTGATCATATGAAGATAAATTATGTGGAATTGAAGAAGTCTTTTAATGAATTTTTTGATATTTTGTACCAATAAAGTTTTTTCTATAAGATTTTGCCAAAATTGCACTGTACTTCCTTGTTTTTTGAACCCAAGTTCTTTTCTATAAAATTATTCAGGTCTTATGGGCAAGGTGGATTGCCCCTAAGAGGACTTTGTGTTTTTGATCCTTCACTTTAAAAAAAAAAAAAAAAAAAAGGACGATACCCAATTATATGTACTTAGTTGCCAAAACAATCGACGCAGCACTGCGCCACGATCAACTGTCTCATTGCCCCTGATCTCAAATTTGCCTGATACCTGGTTTGACAGTAATCTGACCTTTTGACCTCTGGCTTAACTGCCGGACTCTGGCCCAGTTTGATTTTTTGGTACTTCATTGGCTTCCTCAGCCTCAGATCCTATAACTTGCATATATTAGTGTTAGTTTCACAGTAAAATATCAATAAAGATTACCGATATTTTACTATAGGAATTCAGTAGTAGTATATCAGTAATTTTACAGATATTTTTTCCCTGCCACATGTTTTATATGCATGTGTTTTTATGGGAGGATCATGGGATTACTAACGAGTTTGTATTGCATGATGTCTATTAAAGATTTTATCTGGCTTTGAGACACTTGTAATGGAATTGCAAACTCTGCACAGCCCAAACCCCAGTCCTGTCAAAAGTGCAGTTATCCTTTAGGCTGTTTTTTTATCTATTTTTTACATTGCAGTGGGGTGCAATGCTCCTGTCACAATGCAAAAAATGCGCCGACCGAGTCATATGCATAGCACCGCCCCCCCATGCAGTGACGTACTGACCGCTGGGCAGGAAGTACGTCACTGGGATTCCCGTCAGTCCGTGCTCCGTATTTTACACTATGTGCACCCCAAGCACCATGCTTTGTCGAGGAGCACTCTCCTGCCGCGCTTCAGTGGCTGGGAGCATTCTGCGCTTGCTATATAAACCCTTATAATTGGTAATCCCATCATATATTGCATACTATGGTCATCTCCCCTCCTCTTGTAAACTCCTCCCCTAGGCCAGAAAAGGAAGGGAAAAGTAAAGAGGGAGGGAAGGAAAAAAGAAGGGGGAAAAAGAAAGGGGGGGAAAAAAGAAAAAAAAAGAAAAAAAAAAAAAGGGGAAAGAAGGGAAGAGAGGAAGGGGGCCCCAGGAAAGTATGAAGCCTGAGGCGCTTCTCGTCTCAGGTTCTCTTTAAAGAGAATCTGTACTGTAAAATTCTTACAATAAAAAGCATACCATTCTATTCATTATGTTCTCCTGGGCCCCTCTGTGCTGTTTCTGCCTCTCCCTGCTGTAATCCTGGCTTGTAATTGCCATTTTTATGCAATGTTTGCAAACAAAAGACATAGCAAGTGATAGGCTGAGAGTAGCTCAGTGTGTGACTCACACAGAGTGTGCAGGGGGCCTGGAGAGGGTGTGTATAGCTTCTATCCAATCACAAGCAGCACAGCACATTCCAGCCTGACTGCCTCAGCCCGGCAGAGCCGACAGAGGAGAGAAGATTGGATCATATAACAGAGATAATACAGCCACTGTACAAATAGGAAAGGCTTCAGTTAGACAGAGCACATTAGAACATGTATAGGAACTTATAGGATAGAAGAAATAAGGCTCAAAATTTTGTTACACAATTTTTGTGTTTAGTTACTTGGCATTCTACTTTAAAGACAACCACAGGCTATTTCTTTTTTTCCCCTTTTTTTCTCTTAAATCAGACTCGGCACTTTCACTACAGCACCAAGTTAGTGAAGTTACATACTCGCAGGAATTTTGAGGAAAGGCCCGGAGTCGACGAATCGTTTGCCCTGTGTTAAGTCACTATTTGGATTTCAGAGAGGAGAGATTGAGGAATGTGTAATTGAAACACACATGGTGCAGGGAATAATAAGAGAGACTGAGCATTGCAGCGGTGTGAAGGTGTGATAGGAGGGGGGATGTTAACCAGAGATGAAGCATTAGGCCAGAGGCGAAATGCCAGCTGAGAGACTTCCCCATCGCCCGTCACCAGTTCTTGGATCTATAATTTATTATCTGTGGAGTTTTCCAAACACCCCTCCCTTCCCCTCCATCTCCAGCAGCTCCTTCTCCTTTGCACAAAGTTGGCTTTTGAAATTGGATTGCGCAGACTGTGAAGCAGCAGCAGCAGCAAATGTTTTGCGAGGAGAGATCCAGACAGATGAAGGGTGTCTGAATGACTGGCTGACAGCTAGAGCTGTGCCTGGACAGTGAGAAATAAATTGATAAACTGAATATACTCAGAGGGCCACGATGCTGGGACTAGATAGTGACTTCCATGCAACGTGATGGAGCTGCTTCAAGCTCTAGCTGGCTTCTTTTTTTATTCTATTGCTAAAGCTCTAATTCAGCCTTGAATTTTTAATACACATGACTGTAAATTTGCATTGATTAGCTATGTATGGTGTTTTGGGCATTGCACGCTTGTACATATTGCAACAGATATATTGAAAGTACCTGGATGACCTGTAGCTTCTTTTCCTACTTAGAAAAGGCGCAACAACTCTTCCCCCACAGTCCAAACTCCTCCCCTATCCAAACTTCACCGAGATAAGGAAGTTATGTAGGAACTGGGAGGGGTTACCAGCCAGTCTGTTATTATGATATAATGAATTGTATGTGTTGTATGGATAATACATAGAAAATTAGTAGCGAAGAAAAGAGTCTCATAATTGTGTTTTCAGTTATATAGCTTTTTTTTAATATTTGCAGTTTATAAATTACACTCTATATTTAAAAGATGAAACAGAGCAGAGCTTATGACCATTTGAACTTAAAAAACCTTAAAAAAAAACCAGAAACAGTGAAAGACAGGTTGAGATAAGTGCTTCAGAAAATAGCATTAAATTAGTCGGAACGCTAAGAGAAGCTCTTTTGCATAGATAATAAGTGAAGTTTCTTAACGCTTTCTGTACTGGAAACAATATG
Source organism: Hyperolius riggenbachi (assembly GCF_040937935.1). Taxonomy (NCBI): domain Eukaryota; kingdom Metazoa; phylum Chordata; class Amphibia; order Anura; family Hyperoliidae; genus Hyperolius; species Hyperolius riggenbachi. Next base: position 62,303,786 of record NC_090653.1, on the reverse strand, counting down.
AGACTCTTATCTGTGCTACTTAATGTTCTGTTTCTTAGCTGAACTACACATACAAATCATTATCTCATAAGTTTATTTTCACTTTAGATTCCCTTTAATAAGATTATAATATACACCATATATAGTTTAATTGGTAGCAGGAAAAAAAGGGCACCGGCAGCTAGTGGACGAAAAGGGTCCCGCCATAGACCCAAATGCATTTATATGGCGCCTAAAGCAGAAAAAGGGCGCCTGATAAATATCGTTAACATTAGAACACAAGTTTTTGAAATATGTTATCGTATTAGAAGCTTGCAACTTTGTAGTTTTTGTCATTATAATTTTGTTTGTATATACAGATTTTACGTTATCAAACATAGTATCATTTCTGCTGCTGGAGTGGTTAGGGTCAGTCACCACCGGGGTGGGTGGGATTACGGCTAGGCACCACACAGGGGGCGGTTAGTGCTAGGCGCCACCAGGGGCATGGTTAGGGTTAGACCACACCAGGGTGGTGTTTAGGGTTAGGCACCACTGGGGGGGGGGGATGGTTAGGGTTAGGCACTACCAGGGAAGTGAGGTTAGGTTAAGCTGTATTGTTGAAATACGTAAGGATTTTTAACGTTAATATCTTTTCGTTATTATCTCCCGTCTGTTTTAAAACAGTATTTATTTAGTTAATGATGTTTATCGTTATTGAAATTTCATTATCCACCGGCGTCATTTCGTTATCCAGCCGGGACCTTTTTTTCCTGGCACCCTTTTTTCATGCACCCGTTTAATTATTTGAACGGTAACCTAAGTGCATTTTCTTGCCATTTTCATCTTGCCCACATTATCAATAAATCTAAGCACATTATCCCAGTATTCTCTTTACCCCGATAGCAGGATCCGTGAACTCCTTCTCCCAAATTTTCTGACTGTTTTGGGCCAATTTTTTGGTCTCAAGGACCAGTTTTCACTAGACTCTGCAGTCAGCATTTTTCAATCAATGGGCCATTTCCATCCAATGCATGGAAAAATACTGCCAGCTTTTTTACGTACATCGCATATGCATGGAGGAACATGTGCAAGTATGGAGAACATGAGTCTTTAATTGCATATGAACCTGTTTGGGGTTCTTGAAATGGTGCACAAAGATGCACCCAGAACCGTATGGTCCTAGTGGAGACGGGCTTTAAAACATCAGACTTTCTGAATCAGGTGAAATAGATGTACCGATAGCTGTGACGTGCTAGTTTCTCATTAATATTATCCCTGCACATACTGTAGCTATGAAATTGGGACCTTGAGATTATGTATCTGCAACCCACCTCCTCAGAAGTACATAAGTACAGGTAGTCCCCAGATTACATACATTCCCATACAAACGGCATGCCTGTTGCAATTATGCCACTTTTACATTGAAGCAGAAGAAGAATGAGAGCTTGTTGGACGGCACAGAGGGGGACACAGTAGAGGCACAGGAGACAGAGGGTAAACTGGAGACACAGGGTGGCACAGGGGAGGAACAGGAGACAGAGGGGGACTCAGGATGGCGAAGTTGAGGCGCATACGGACAGAGGTGAAAACTGGAGGCAAAGTATGGCACAGTGGAGGCACAAGAGACAGAGGGGGGACACTGGAGACACAGGATGGAACAGTGGAGGCACAGGTGGAATGAAGGGGACATTGGAGACACAGAACGGCACAGTGGCGGCACAGAGGGGGACACTGGAGACACAGGATGGCACAGTGGAGGCACAGGGGGACAGAGGGGAACACTGGAGACAGGATGGCACAGTCAAGAAACAGGTAGACAGAGGGGGACATTGGAGACACAGGATGATGGAGTGGAAGCACAGGATAACAGAAGAGGCAGGAAGACACTAGAGGAACAGGGGGCACAGTGTGCTGACTCAGAGCTGGGACAAGGTCCTCCAGCACCCAAGGCTGAGACACCAAAGTGCGCCCCTCTATCCCCCCCACCCCAGCCATCACACACTGATTGCTATTAGACTAAAAAGCGTCACCGGGCTCACAACCTCCCCAACACCTTAACCACCTGAGCGGTCTGGACGAGCTCAGCTCGTCCAACACCGCCGGAGGTCGCCGCTCAGGCCCTGCTGGGCCGATTTTTATCAAATAAAGTGCAGCACACGCAGCCGGCACTTTGCCAGCCGCGTGTGCTGCCTGATCGCCGCCGCTCTGCGGCGATTCGCCGCGAGCAGCGGCGAAAGAGGGCCCCCCTAGCCGCCTGAGCCCTGCGCAGCCGGAACAAAAAGTTCCGGCCAGCGCTAAGGGCTGGATCGGAGGCGGCTGACGTCAGGACGTCGGCTGACGTCGATGACGTCACTCCGCTCGTCGCTATGGCGACGATATAAGCAAAACAAGGAAGGCCGCTCATTGCGGCCTTCCTTGTTTATTATGGGCGCCGGAGGCGATCGGAAGATCGCCTCCGGAGCGCCCTCTAGTGGGCTTTCATGCAGCCAACTTTCAGTTGGCTGCATGAAATAGTTTTTTTTTTATTTAAAAAAAACCCTCCCGCAGCCACCCTGGCGATTTAATCAGAACGCCAGGGTGGTTAATATCTAGTTATCTGGCTTGCAGTCACTGCCATGTATCCCCTTTTCTTATTTCTTTCTGCTTCACACATAATTAGGAATGACAGCTGAATAAATTGTGCGCCCCCTCCTACACTGCGCCCTGAGGCTGGAGCCTCTCCAGCCTATGCCTCGGCCCAGCCCTGTGCTGACTTATATACAGAGTCAACTTAAGAATAAACCTATAGTCCCTATCTCATTCGGTAACCAGGGACTACCTATACTACTTACTTATGTCCAGAACATCGTCCAACATAATTATGTCCTTGGTGGTGCACAAAGAAATATGACAGCGCTTGTGCAGAAGGCTTCCGGCCATTGGTGACGTACACTGCCACCAAAGAGCACAATGGAGGAGGTTCACGGATGGGCCACTAAGATGGGGGTAGGGGCGCCTGGGAGAAGTATGGTCATTTTTTTTTAGTTCAGTTATGCTTTAAAAGACCCGTTAAAGGAGGCATGGCTATAGTTTATATGCTATTAGTGGGCTTAAATCGAACCTGAACTCAGAACTTCCTCATTTTTCCTCATTAACCTCCCTGGCATTCTATTAAAGATCGCCAGGGGGCAGCGCAGCGCTATTTTTTAATTTTTTTTTTCTCAATCATGTAGCTAGCCTAGCGCTAGCTACATGATGCCCCCCTCCCTTCCGCATCCCTCCCACCCCTCCGGTCGCCGCCGGTGCTGTAAGCCATAAGGAAATCCCGTTCTGAAACGGGATTTCCTTTAGGGCTTCCCCCGTCGCCATGGCGACGCATGTCGTGACGTCACAGGGAGACCCGATCCACCCCTCAGCGTTGCCTGGCACTGATTGGCCAGGCAGCGCACGGGGTCTCGCCTGCGGGGGCCCTGCATCGCGGCGGGCGGCGACAGATCGGCGGCGGGCGGCGGCGATCAGGTGAGACATGCAGCAAGCAAAGTGCTTGCTGCGTGTTTAAAAAATAAATTATTCAAATCGGCCCAGCGGGGCCTGAGCTGCGACCTCCGGCGGTAATGGACGTATTAAGTCGTCCATACCGCTAAGGAGGTTAAACATTTCTTTGTTACAGCTGATACAGGTCCTACAATACATCTGCAGTAAGTCTACTTCCTGTTTTCATCAAAGCAGACATATTGTTAACATCCTGTGTGTACCAATTAGCTCTCTGCCGTGGCAGTCAGCTGACACAGGGGAGAGATCAATTTACAACTTGTGATTAGACACAGATGAGGAGGAATTAGACAGACTAAACTCTCTAAATATATACACAGTTCATTTATCTATGTTTTCCTGCTGTCCTGTGTCCTGTCCAGGTCCACTTTAACAGTGATGTCCCTTCATATCCTGGAGTACTAGCATAGCTTAGTAGTCTCTCACTTCCCCTTTCTCTTAACCACTTGCCGACCGCCTACTTCATATTGGCGGCGGCAAAGTGGCAGCCCCAGGACCACGTAACGCAGATTGGCGTCAGGTCCTGGGGCACTCTCTGGCCGGGGATCGCGCGCTGGGATGCGCGCGCATCCACCGGCAATAGGCTCCGCCCACCCGCTACGTCAACCCGCCGGCCAATCGGAAGCGCCGGCGGGTTGTTAACCCCGCGATCGCCGCTACAAAGTGTATAATACACTTTGTAATGTATACAAAGTGTATTATACAGGCTGCCTCCTGCCCTGGTGGTCCCAGTGTCCGAGGGACCACCAGGGCAGGCTGCAGCCACCCTAGTCTGCACCCAAACACACTGATCTGCCCCCCCCTGCCCCCTGATCGCCCACAGTACCCCTCAGACCCCCCCCTGCCCACCCCCCAGACCACCATTTGCACACAATCACCCCCCTAATCACCCATCAATCACTCCCTGTCACTATCTGTCAACGCTATTTTTTTTTTTAGTCCCTAAACTGCCCCCTGCTCCCTCCTGATCACCCCCCCACCCCTCAGATTCTCCCCAGACCCCCCCCCCTGCGTACTGTATGCATCTATCCCCCCTGATCAACTGTCAATCACCTGTCAATCACCTGTCAATCACCTGTCAATCACCCGTCAATCACCCCCTGTCACTGCCACCCATCAATCAGCCCCTAACCTGCCCCTTGCGGGCAATCTGATCACCCACCCACACCAATAGATCGCCCGCAGATCCGACATCAGATCACCTCCCAAATCCATCGTTTACATCTATTCTCTCCTCTAAACACCCACTAATTACCCATCAATCACCAATCAATCACCCCCTATCACCACCTGTCACTGTTACCCATCAGATTAGACCCTTGCGGGCACCCAATCGCCCGCCCACACACTCAGATTGCCCTCAACCCCCCCCCCCTTATCGATTCGCCAGTGCATTATTTACATCCGTTCTTCCCTGTAATAACCCACTGATCACCTGTCAATCACCCCCTGTCACTGCCACCCATCAATCACCCCCTGTCACTGCCACCCATCAATCAGCCCCTAACCTGCCCCTTGCGGGCAATCTGATCACCCACCCACACCAATAGATCGCCCGCAGATCCGACATCAGATCACCTCCCAAATCCATCGTTTACATCTATTCTCTCCTCTAAACACCCACTAATTACCCATCAATCACCCATCAATCACCCCCTATCACCACCTGTCACTGTTACCCATCAGATTAGACCCTTGCGGGCACCCAATCGCCCGCCCACACACTCAGATTGCCCTCAACCCCCCCCCTTATCGATTCGCCAGTGCATTATTTACATCCGTTCTTCCCTGTAATAACCCACTGATCACCTGTCAATCACCCCCTGTCACTGCCACCCATCAATCACCTCCTGTCACTGCCACCCATCAATCAGCCCCTAACCTGCCCCTTGCGGGCAATCTGATCACCCACCCACACCAATAGATCGCCCGCAGATCCGACATCAGATCACCTCCCAAATCCATCGTTTACATCTATTCTCTCCTCTAAACACCCACTAATTACCCATCAATCACCCCCTATCACCACCTGTCACTGTTACCCATCAGATTAGACCCTAATCTGCCCCTTGCGGGCACCCAATCACCCGCCCACACGCTCAGATTGCCCTCAGACCCCCCCCTTATCAATTCGCCAGTGCAATATTTACATCTGTTATTCCCTGTAATAACCCACTGATCACCTGTCAATCACCCATCAATCACCCCCTGTCACTGCCACCCATCAATCACCCCCTGTCACTGCCACCCATCAATCAGCCCCTAACCTGCCCCTTGCGGGCAATCTGATCACCCACCCACACCAATAGATCGCCCGCAGATCCGACATCAGATCACCTCCCAAGTGCAGTGTTTACATCTCTTCTCTCCTCTAAACACCCACTAATTACCCATCAATCACCCCCTATCACCACCTGTCACTGTTACCCATCAGATTAGACCCTAATCTGCCCCTTGCGGGCACCCAATCACCCGCCCACACCTCAGAACGCCCTCAGACCCCAGCCCTGATCACCTCGCTAGTGCATTGCTTGCATCTATTTCCCCCCTCTAATCACACCTTGAGACACCCATAAATCACCTCCTGTCACCCCCTAGCACACCTACCCATCAGATCAGGCCCTAATTTGCCCCGTGTGGGCTCCTGATCACTCGGCCAAACCCTCAGATCCCCCTCAGACCCCCTTCCGATCACCTCCCCAGTGCATTGATTGCATCTATTTTCCCCTCTAACCGCCCCCTGAGACACCCATCAATCACCTCCTGTCACCCCCCTAGCACTCCTATCCATCAGATCAGGCCCAATACATCCTGTCATCTAAGAGGCCACCCTGCTTATGACCGTTTCCACAAAATTTGCCCTCTCATAGACCACCTGTCATCAAAATTTGCAGATGCTTATACCCCTGAACAGTCATTTTGAGAAATTTGGTTTCCAGACTACTCACAGTTTTGGGCCCGTAAAATGCCAGGGCAGTATAGGAACCCCACAAGTGACCCCATTTTAGAAAGAAGACACCCCAAGGTATTCTGTTAGGTGTATGATGAGTTCATAGAAGATTTTATTTTTTGTCAAAAGTTAGCGGAAATTGGATTTTTATTGTTTTTTTTCACAAAGTGTCATTTTTCACTAACTTGTGACAAAAAATAAAATCTTCTATGAACTCACCATACCCCTAACGGAATACCTTGGGGTGTCGTCTTTCTAAAATGGGGTCACTTGTGGGGTTCCTATACTGCCCTGGCATTTTAGGGGCCCTAAACCGTGGGGAGTAGTCTAGAAAACAAATGCCTCAAAATGACCTGTGAATAGGACGTTGGGCCCCTTAGCGCACCTAGGCTGCAAAAAAGTGTCACACATGTAGTATCGCCATACTCAGGAGAAGTAGTATAATGTGTTTTGTGGTGTATTTTTACACATACCCATGCTGGGTGGGAGAAATCTCTCTGTAAATGGACAATTGTGTGTAAAAAAAATCAAAACTGTGTCATTTACAGAGATATTTCTCCCACCCAGCATGGTTATATGTAAAAATACACCACAAAACACATTATACTACTTCTTCTGAGTACGGCGATACCACATGTGTGACACTTTTTTGCAGCCTAACTGTGCTAAGGGGCCCAAAGTCCAATGAGTACCTTTAGGATTTCACAGGTCATTTTGAGACATTTGGGTTCAAGACGACTACTCACGGTTTAGGGCCCCTAAAATGCCAGGGCAGTATTGGAACCCCACAAATGACCCCATTCTAGAAAGAAGACACCCCAAGGTATTCCGTTAGGAGTATGGTGAGTTCATAGAAGATTTTATTTTTTGTCACAAGTTAGCGGAAATTGATATGCATTGTTTTTTTTTTCACAAAGTGTCATTTTCCGCTAACTTGTGACAAAAAAAAAATCTTCTATGAACTCACCATACCCCTAACGGAATACCTTGGGGTGTCTTCATTCTAAAATGGGGTCACTTGTGGGGTTCCTATACTGCCCTGGCATTTTAGGGGCCCTAAACCGTGAGGAGTAGTCTAGAATCCAAATGCCTCAAAATGACCTGTGAATAGGACGTTAGGCCCCTTAGCGCACCTAGGTTGCAAAAAAGTGTCACACATGTGGTATCGCCGTACTCAGAAGAAGTAGTATAATGTGTTTTGAGGTGTATTTTTATACATACCCATGCTGGGTGGGAGAAATCTCTCTGTAAATGGACAATTGTGTGTAAAAAAAATCAAATAATTGTCATTTACAGAGATATTTCTCCCACCTAGCATCTGTATGTGTAAAAATACACCCCAAAACACATTATACTACTTCTCCTGAGTACGGCGGTACCACATGTGTGGCACTTTCTTGCACCCTAAGTGCGCTAAGGGGCCCAAAGTCCAATGAGTACCTTTAGGATTTCACAGGTCATTTTGCGACATTTGGTTTCAAGACTACTCCTCACGGTTTAGGGCCCCTAAAATGCCAGGGCAGTATAGGAACCCCACAAATGACCCCATTTTAGAAAGAAGACACCCCAAGGTATTCCGTTAGGAGTATGGTGAGTTCATAGATTTTATTTTTGTCACAAGTTAGCAGAAAATGACACTTTGTGAAAAAAAACAATTAAAATCAATTTCCGCTAACTTGTGACAAAAAAAAAAATCTTCTATGAACTCACCATCCTCCTAATGGAATACCTTGGGGTGTCTTCCTTCTAAAATGGGGTAATTTGTGGGATTCCTATACTGTCCTGGCATTTTAGGGGCCCTAAACCGTGAGGAGCAGTCTTGAAACGAAATTTCTCAAAATGACCTGTGAAATCCTAAAGGTACTCATTGGACTTTGGGCCCCTTAGCGCAGTTAGGGTGCAAAAAAGTGCCACACATGTGGTATCGCCGTACTCAGGAGAAGTAGTATAATGTGTTTTGGGGTGTATTTTTCCACATACCCATGCTGAGTGGGAGAAATATCTCTATAAATTGACAATTGTGTGTTAAAAAAAGAAAACAATTGTCATTTACGGAGATATTTCTCCCACCCAGCATGGGTATGTGTAAAAATACACCCCAAAACACATTATACTACTTCTCCTGAGTACGGCAATACCACATGTGTGGCACTTTTTTGCAGCCTAACTGCGCTAAGGGGCCCAAAGTCCAATGAGCATCTTTAGGCTTTACAGGGGTGCTTACAATTAGGCACCCCCCAAAATGCCAGGACAGTGAACACACCCCACAAATGACCCCATTTTGGAAAGTAGACACTTCAAGGTATTCAGAGAGGAACATAGTGAGTCCGTGGCAGATTTCATTTTTTTTTGTCGCAAGTTAGAAGAAATGGAAACTTTTTTTTTTTTGTTACAAAGTGTCATTTTCCGCTAACTTGTGACAAAAAATAAAATCTTCTATGAACTCACCATGCCTCTCACTGAATACTTTGGGATGTCTTCTTTCCAAAATGGGGTCATTTGGGGGGTATTTGTACTATCCTGGAATTTTAGCCCCTCATGAAACCTGACAGGTGCGCAGAAAAGTCAGAGATGCTTGAAAATGGGAAAATTCACTTTTTGCACCATAGTTTGTAAACGCTATAACTTTTACCCAATCCAATAAATATACACTGAATGGGTTTTTTTTTATCAAAGACATGTAGCAGAATAACTTTCGCGCTCAAATGTATAGGAAATTTTACTTTATTTGAAAACTGTCAGCACAGAAAGTTAAAAAAGTCATTTTTTTGACAAAATTCATGTCTTTTTTGATGAATATAATAAAAACTAAAACTCGCAGCAGCAATCAAATAGCACCGAAAGAAAGCTGTATTAGTGACAAGAAAAGGAGGTAGAATTCATTTAGGTGGTAGGTTGTATGACTGAGCAATAAACCGTGAAAGCTGCAGTGGTCCGAATGGAAAAAAAGGCTCTGGTCCTTAAGGGGTTTTATGACTGCAGTCCTTAAGTGGTTAAAGAGGAACTCCAGTGAAAATAATGTAGTAAAACAAGTGCTTCATTTTTACCATAATTATGTATAAATGATTTAGTCAGTGTTTGCTCATTGTAAAATCTTTCCTCTCCCCAATTTACATTGTGACATTTATTACATGGTGACATTTTTACTGTGGGCAGGTTATGTAGCTGCTCCTAGCTGTTTTGGCTCTTAGAGACAGCTGTAAACAGCTAATTCCTGTCTGTGAACCTTGTTACATTGTAACAAACTGCCAAAAGTACCGCGGCACTCAGAGCTTCTTGTGGGAGGGGTTTCAGCAGGAAATCAGTCATACAGTGCCCCCTGATGGTCTGTTTGTGAAAAGCATTATATTTCTCATGTAAAAGGGGGTATCAGCTACTTATTGGGATAAAGTTCAATTCTAGGTTGGAGTTTCTCTTTAAGTTCTCTGCAGAAGGATCATACGATGTTTCCAGTGCATGTTGACTTTAATAACTTGTTGAGCTTCGCTTCTCATATCCATCAATTTGTGCCGCCGTAAACTTTACCAGCAAGCACATAATTCCGCTAAATGAAACATTCGCTGTGACACTAATTGTTCGAGCTTGTCATTCATTCTGATACAGTGGACAGTTACAGTAGCACAAAGGAATCTAAGTCAGTCAAATCCTGTGAGCTGATACTTAACAAACGTGGCGTTATAAAGAGTTTGTCATCACAATTTAATTCCAGGAATAAAGGGGTCACTGGCTAAGTGCACTAATTACACCAAGAGCAGTGTGACAGCCTGAAGGACCTGCACAGAATGACGAGACAGATAATAAGGGGGTCAGGAGAACAATAATATTACTAATGCTGTTTGATGGGAAGAAGCCAATAGAGAGCTGGGAGAAAAAGATAAAGATAGATAGAACGGCTGTCCCCAGTACAGCGCTGCTGGCGATCGCAGCACTGTACGTATAATTAGATGGCGATTACGCCATCTAACAGTCTCCCGAGCAGCAACCGCCGCTCGGAGACTGAAGGCGGAGCTCCGCTCCGCTCACCAAGCAGGAAATGCACACGCACCCTGCGCGCGAGCTCCTGCAAAACACAGCCCCAGGACTTTACGCCGATTGGCATTAGGCGGTGCTGGGGCTGCCGCCACGGCCACGCCCGTCGGCATGACGCGGTCAGCTAGAGGTTAATGATAAATAACCTCATCTTGGAGGCACATGTTTGGATTAACACATTAAGAAATTGCAGATGCTTGTTAACCACTTTTTTCACCACTACAGTATATCTACATCCTCTGTAACTTCATCTAAGCCACGAGTCAGTAGATATACGTCTTGTAGCTGAAGCAGAACTATCTGCTGCAGCACTAATTGGTGAAAGGAAATATATGTTCCCTGAGCCAATAAGATTGTTTTTTACCATTAAAATACTTTTAATTTATCAGTTCTTAGTGAAAAATACACACTGTAGCATTATTTCAGAATCAAATTTCCTCACCATAAAATGTGACAGGAACATAGTTTAAGTTTTGTGATAAACTGTTAAAATAGTCAAACAAAACTGAGAAATAATGTTTTGGGTTTTTTTTTCCTCTTTTTCCCATTAAAATACATAGAAAAATTGTTCAAGGGGAAAAATGCCATAGGATGAAAGTCTAGTTAGTCCTGAAAAAACGACATATTGATCATATTGTGTCGTGAGTAGCTAAAATGTCAAAACTGCCCCGGTCCATAAGGGGGAAACAAGGTCTGAATGCGAAGTGGTTAAAGGCCATCTCCAGATTTAAAATGTTTTCTCTCCCTCCATCCTTGTGACCCCTCTAACTAACAAAAGGGTGGTCACTTCTTTCCTAAACAAATAAATCCATCCCTATATTCGCCTGTACCCCCAAAATTTGATGTGATAACACCAGGCTGGGGCTTCTAACTAGGTCCCTGTCAGATTTTGGAGGCTGGCCACCACCTCATTTAAGTGATAACTGGGCTAGGGCATTGCTCTGACGACACTTACCCCACCCTTTGCTTCTGATTGGAGAAAAGGTGTGGATTTGGCAATGTTATGCAGCAAAGGTGCTAAAGGAATTTGGAAGCAAGACAGGGGGCTTTTAGCACATAATGGGGGAGTTGTGGAGGGGGAGTCAGTGCATCAGAGTGGCCTTAGCTCCATTGCTGTCCACCCTAATAGTGAAGTGGAGGGGTCATGTGACCCCCAAGACTCTGAGAGACGAGGATGATGCCATGCAAGTGTTTCTGTTCTGTTACCTGTTAGCTACAGGAGGTGGGCCCTGGCATCACCACAGCCAGCTGCAGTGTCTTCTGGGAGTGCATATAACTGATCATGTGACTCCACCTTTGACCCCTTCATCACAGATTGGAGAGGAAAAATAGCTGTTACATTCACCACCCTCCCTCCAGTATACAGTATTAAGGGGCACTGCTATCCATCACTATTCTAGAGGGGTACACCAGACATGCTGGACAGTTTAGCACATGTCCAGCTACATTCAGCTCTTTTATGTTTATAGGACAGTTTGAGCAATAACAGTGAAACAATTTTCTTGATTGTGGATTGCTCACACAATTTTCTTCTTTTTGTCCAGCTGTCAGAAAAAAAAACATTTCAAGAAGCAGTAACAGCATTCTTATTTGGTTTTAACCACTTGAGGACCCACCCTTTACCCCCCCTTAAGGACCAGCGCTGGTTTGATTGATCTGTGCTGGGTGGGCTCTGCAGCCCCCAGCACAGATCAGGGTGCAGGCAGGGAGATCAGATTGCCCCCCTTTTTTCCCCCCTATGGGGATGATGTGCTGGGGGGGTCTGATCTCTCCTGCCTGCTGTGGGTGGCGTTGGGGGCACCTCAAAGCCCCCCTCCGCGGCGAAATTCCCCCCTCCCTCTCCTACCTGCTGCCTCCCCCGGTGATCGGGGCTGCACAGGACGGCTATCCGTCCTGTGCAGCCAGTGACAGGACGTCCCCTGTCACATGGCGGCGATCCCCGGCCGCTGATTGGCCGGGGATCGCCGATCTGCCTTACGGCGCTGCTGCGCAGCAGCGCCGTACAAATGTAAACAAAGCGGATTATTTCCGCTTGTGTTTACATCTAGCCTGCGAGCCGCCATCGGCGGCCCGCAGGCTATTCACGGAGCCCCCCGCCGTGATTTGACAGGAAGCAGCCGCTCGTACGAGCGGCTGCTTCCTGATTAATTAGGCTGCAGCTGGCGACGCAGTACTGCGTCGCTGGTCCTGCAGCTGCCACTTTGCCGACGCACGTTATGAGTGTGCGGTCGGCAAGTGGTT